>NC_053165.1:120035880-120298380 GCF_016835505.1 Polypterus senegalus | reverse complement strand
TTGAGGTTAACAAAATATGTCAGTGTGTTTTTGGCCTTCACTGCATTAAGACCTTAACTCATATCACTCTTTTATATTAATTATTAATTAAATATTTATTTATTCATTTATACAGTCTCTTACAGTGCCATCTAAGCAACATTAGCTGAAGTTTATCTTTATTTCTTGTAACCAGATGCTACATGGAATTAAAACAAGATTTATTTAAATGTATTTAAGTGTGTGCTCTTAAACATCTACTCTTGCATGCTAAACCGCTCATGAGTTTAAGTGGAACACTAGCATAACTGTCAGAAAAAATAAGCACAGCAGAGAGAAACAAAAATTTGTATTAGTGTCTTTAACTGAAGTTTTTATATGTATCTTCACTTTGTAGTACATGGTATGAACTGCATTTTAAAGATATTTGTTAAGGATTGCCTCTTTGAAGAAGGTTTTGGTGTTGCCTCTGTTGCTGCTATTAACCAATAAAAGTTCATGTTTGAGAAAAGGAACCTGTATTTTGGTTTCTTGCCAGATTTTTTGCATCAACATTGGCATTGTTTCCCCTCAGTAAACAATATACCACTGTCTTTTTATATTTTCAGTCTATAAGTCAATAACTGGATGTACTTTTCAAGAAGGTTTTAATCCTGTAAAATGTAGAACTAAAGTGCCAAACACAACCAATGTGGTGGGTGTTTTGGTCATTTGGATTAAGTTATCTAGTAAAGGTAAAAACAGAATTTTTCAGCATTACTCTTCAACTTTGTCTTAGAAATGTTCTGATAAATCTGATGAAAGTGCAGCTGGGAAAGTGATTCTATTACTAATGTATGAAGGATTGTTTGAATTTATTGGTACTGGGAAAGTTTAAGAAGTAAAAAGGTTTGTGTACAAGGTCAACATAGTGAGTTATCTTTATCAGTGAGTCTTGTACCATTTGTTTGAACACATTTTTATAGATTGTGGTCTGCTTAACTGTTCAGGTTATTTTCAAGTGATTTTGATTTTAAAGGTTAATTTTCACCTCCATCACACTTCAAAAATGCTAGCTGTGATCCACCAAGCAATAGTCATTTTGGTGCAATTCCAGTTAAAACCCTGATATAGTTTGTTTTAATAAACTGCACTCTTAACCATCAGTAAATCTCACTGTACAGCACATTGTTATTCATTATACAGTAGATCAAGTTTGCTTCAGCAACTTTGCTGGCAAAAACATTGTTTTTGGCTCTCAATTGTAACAGCATAATGCAACCATCAGTGACAAATATAATGAATTTTTCAGATGGGTCAATGATGTGGCTGATAAGTATGCAGTTTTTCTTTCTTGTGCTGTTGTCCTCGTTCGCAATATAATACTAGATAATGTTTCTTGGCAGCAAGTTCTGTGAAGTAGCAGTATGCATCTGAAAAAAAGACTGTTGTGCTTTCTCTGGGTGCCTTTTTAAAATATTTTAATTTGAAAATTCTGAAGCCAATATTTCATTAAGAGGAATACACAAATTCTGCCTGCTTAATTCTATTGAAGTACATTTGTATGTCTGAAATATATTACTTACCCCTAAATAAATTCAACTACAGCACAACATTCATTGATTAAGATAATGCTACAGGTTATCAATGATATAGCATCACAGTTAACTTCAGTATTTATTGAAATGTCTGATGCTTTTATGACATAACTCACTTCATAAACCTGGAATCTTGTCGTCTTTCATACAGATTTGTTAATCAATATGTAAAAATGTCTTCAGATAGTTGAAACTTGGACTATGCTTTTATTTTTATCTTTTAAAAAGATAATTGTGCTTATGTATTTGTTTCTCAAAAGTCATTCAAATAATTTTATTAATATTCCATATTTTACCCAGAATCATGTTTTTAAATATCAGTTTAACATTTTGTTTATTTGGTGGATAAACTGACCATTGTCTTCTTAGTCTAAAATTGATGTACTGAAATTCTTTTTTTTTTTTTTCTTCAAACTAAACATATGTAATTTTTGCAGCTCAGGACGTGATCAGCTTGAGTGCCAGGGAAGTATTCAAGACAAAATCACAGTATGCGCAACTGATGACTCCTATCAGATGACCCGGGAGAGGGTTTCCCAGGTGGAGAAAGAGACTTGGAGTAGATCAGCAATAGAAATTAAGCCAAGCTCCACATATCGAAGTAAGTGAGATGTCCAGCACTACAAAATTAAGCTTATATTTTGATCTTAGTCCATAGTGGGTTTTAACAGACAGACAGAGAAAAAAGAGAGGTGCCACATGGTCACAGTTCTGGTGACTTATAGGTTAACTTTCCACTCAATTTCTTCATAGGAATTCTTCAGTATTATAAATGTTCATGCTTGTCAGTCTAAAACAGGGGTGAACAAACTACAACTTGTGAGCTACATTCGGCTCATGTCATGGGCTTGGACCAGCACATTAACTTATTTTAGAAATATCAAATACTCCTGTCATCTTCAATGTTCTTAACACTATTCTACAGTAAGTTTATTAAGCTACCATGTGATGTCATCCAAAAAAAAATTTAATAAACTGAGCATTTACTCTATGACTAAGGACAGTATGTAGCACTGAATTAGGTATATTTATACCTTCTAGCTTGTCTTTTTGTGAACAGCTGATTTTATTACTAATTTGGTTGGTTGTGGACCCTCCTGGAAGCTGAGCTTCAGTTGTGACTCCAGGTCTTTGCACTGATCAGTATTAAGAACACAATTTACTAATGTGAAAGAAGTAAGTTAGAAGGAAATCAATGTATTTCTGTACTTTAATCTTTTTGTTTGAAGAGGCAAGGAATGAGATCACTTAACTGGCAGCGGCATCCCAACCATGCCTTTGTGTAATTTGTGTGTTTTCAGATGAGTTTGAAGAGGTAGATAGTCAAGTTTTCCAGGTGAGCTCATTTCAGTTTTGGTACAGAACTCAATTTGTTTTTCTCCATTATTTTTTTAACTTTACAGTATTCTGTGTCAACTACAACAAGCAAAGCCTGTTTATCTTCTTATTTTTATAAATAAATTTGAGACAGAAGTGTGAACGTTGACATATGTACAGCTCAAGCCGCCGTTATTCATAGTGAATCTGAATCTCGCTTTCAGGACTTTAAGTGCTGAAAGATATGTCTTTTGCAGTTTTTCACCACTGAAAGTTCAACCTCCCACTGCATTATTAATCCTTGGACTTCTTAATAGATGAATATCTTGAGAACATAATGTGCAGTCTCGGATGCACAGTTAAATTTAAGTAGGGTTGATGCCATTAAACTTTATTTAAAAAAAAATAATTTTGAAGTCAGCCAAATCTAAATTGGAAACCAGCGTAAAGACTTAAAGCATACTTTCTAGTTCTAGCTATCATTTTTACAGAGGCATTTTTTATTGTGCAATAAGTTACTGAAAAAAATATTAAATAAAAAAAAACCTTGTTAACAATTAGAACAGCCTGTGAATAACACATTTCAGTAGTAACTTTTACAAGAAAGAAAGTAATAAATGACCTTATTATTCACCACCATATCTAGAGACCATCTTAATTTTGATATATTATAAGTTAGAAAAAAACAGGTTTAATAGTGTTACAGTGTGTTTAAAAAGATAGACTGGGGTGAAAGATAATTATAACTTGCATGCTGATTCAACATAAAAAAATGTTTGCAGACAAATTTAAAAAGTAACCAAACATTGCTTCTGTCTGTATCATTCCAACCAATTAATAACACTTCTTTTTTTCTCAGTTTTTAAAGAAAAGTAGTAATTTTCCATCTCCTCTTATTGGCTCACTGACACAGTTAAGAACACTGTAGGAGAAATTACATTTGTGTTTCCCCAGTTTTAATTTTGCAGTTGCTATATTGATTAATTCAAATTACTTATTTTTTTATATCCATTTAAATTAGTTATTGATTTATTCAAATTATAGTGAACGTTTTTGGATTGAATGTTTAGGTGTGAATTAATTGTTATTACTGATGCACTAAAAATTTTCTTTATCATTTCGTTATATTACTTATTAAGACTTAATTTCTTACGAAGGCCATTATGATCTTGTATTTTATTGTAGTGTGTCAAGATCAGATTATTGATTGTAACTGTAAAAAAATATGAAATTTCAGAACTAGCGGCTCTACCAGTCTAAATGGGTTGAAATAATTAACATAGACCTCAGCAGAGATTGCAAAGAAGTGTGTCTGTCTGATTGCTGCATCTTGGCAGCATATTTGGTACAGGATTTGTAAAAGCATTGCTAATAGTTTTGATGCACCATTTGTTTGATAGCAGGGTCATTGCAACTGTTCAGATACACATGTGCTTGTCCTTTTATTAAGGTGGATTTAGAAAGCAGTCCAAAAAGATGTAATCTGTGACAAGATGAATCTTGTTTATCAGTCATTTAGAAAGTCTTTCTTCTGAATTATAGGAAGCTGAGCTGGAGTGCTTGTCCCCATTGCCAAAATACTGATTTGATTAGTTATAATGAGACAGGGCAGAGGTCAATGCCTTTTTTTTTTTTGTGAGGCAGTTTGTCTTTCCCATGGCTAAACCATGCCTCCTGACTAAGCTACATGAGAACTAATGCCCTGCCAGAAACTCAGAGCTGGTTTTAAAGAATGTCTTTTAAAATAGTAGTCATTGTGATTCCCAGCACCCTAGATTTTCATAGGCTTCTTATAAGATTCAAGAGAAAGAAAATGCATCAGTAAAATTACAATGTATCATAGTAAACAATTTAGTTGCAAGCGGGAAGAGAAATTACATTGTTTAGACATTTTATAGTGGCTTGCTAAACAACAACACTTCACTTTATACAGCACCTTTTTGTGCAGTGGTCATCCTGAAGCACTTTACAAGCTTGAGTTGGAGGACATTTTCTGCCAAGTCGTAATCAACAACATCCCTTCCTGGAGTGGATACATGTATGCATGTTCATAGAAGTGTTTTTTTTTGCAGACTTCCAGCATATGCTGCATTTTCCATCCATCCATCCATTTTCTAACCTGCTGAATCCGAATACAGGGTCACGGGGGTCTGCCGGAGCCAATCCCAGCCAACACAGGGCACAAGGCAGGAACCAATCCTGGGCAGGGTGCCAACCCACCGCAGGACACACACAAACACACCCAGCACACACTAGGGCCAATTTAGAATCGCCAATCCACCTAACCTGCATGTCTTTGGACTGTGGGAGGAAACCGGAGCGCCCGGAGGAAACCCACGCAGAGAACACGGGAGAACATGCAAACTCCACGCATGGAGGACCCGTTAAGCGAACCCGGGTCTCCTAACTGCGAGGCAGCAGCGCAACCCCTGCGCCACCGTGCCACCCTGCTGCATTTTCAGTTCTGTAAATACCTTTTATGTTTTTTACAATATACCAATGACTGTTTTCTATTTAATCACTCAAATAAACTGTTGTTCAAAAGTGGGATTAGGTCATTTTCTGCTTCTTGGCATAAATTCTTGAATTATGTACTGACAAATCTGTGCAGATTTGTGTATGCATTGCTTTTAGGTTTACCAGAGGTGTGTATTATACTAGCCCAGTGAATATTATTACAACATTAATGCTTTTTTTCAGTATAGGTTTTTCAAGTTCATTTAGACATTGCAGTATAAGGAAGAGTGACATGGCAGAATTATTGGCTTTGACAATAGGTGTAGCTATCGGTAAAATTACAAATGTGGATTCAAGTAGATTATCTATAAATAAAATATGGTATACAAATATAGTTATTTTTTGTCCTCCAGTGAATTATAGTAATGTACATTGATGAAACAAGGTTTGTGTTTTACCACTTATTTGAATGTTGCAGCAGATTATTTCTGTTGGACTAATTTGTCTTTTTATTTGTCCATTGATAAACATCCATCCATCCATTATCCAACCTGCTATATCCTAAGTACAGAGTCATGGGAATCTGCTGGAGCCAATCCTAGCCAACACAGGGCGCAAGACAGGAAACAAACCCTGGGCAGGGCGCCAGCCCACTGCAGCATTGATAAACAGGAATATAGAAAAAGTACTTGGCATGAACTCTTAAGTCTTGTAAAACTACACTTCTACCCCATTAGTTTTGATTCATTAGGTACAGTCTTGGATTTTTGATCATCATATTTTGATATTCTCTGCAAGTGTGTATTTATTGTGAGTGTAAACTTTATTTATGAATGAGATCTCTCTAGCTTCAAGTCCAGTTACAGTGTTTTATTTTCTTTGTCTATCATTGATATGTTTGCTGATACTCCTAAGTCGTCCTAGAGCTTTGTTTAACAACTTCTGATAATTGTAATGATGTAACATGTTATGCATCTTTTTGAAAGACCAGTGATTTCTGGCAGAAGATGTTTATTGCCCTTGCCAAATGCCCCCCAACACTGGAATTGCTATATTGTATTAAAATTACTCCCTTAAATCTCTCTCAGAACCATGTTGCTGTTTTATAGAGTCATGCATGTTCAGAATCTATAAGCTTGATGTTTCTTTTGCTGTCACTATAGCATTATGATTTTAAATTTTAAAATGAGTCCTAGTATCTATCTATCTATCTATCTATCTATCTATCTATCTATCTATCTATCTATCTATCTATCTAATGATTCATTGTAAATTAACATATTTATTTCAAAAATAACAAAGAAAGATATAGTAAATTAATTGCTCACCTGTTCAGGTGATTTGTAAAAATAATTATATTTATTGAGATTGTAAGAAATGCAAGATATTTTGAGTCTTAAGTTTTTAAAATGTTTGTTGGTACTAAGTGAAATATTATTTATACATTTAAAAACAAAATGCATATTTCCCAGTGCAAATGTAAAACAAATACATTTTGACAGCAAAACAGAGTTGGAATTAATTTTTAATCACAGGCATTTGACAATATATTTCTATGGACAAATACAGTATGTACATGTTCCATTTACATAGTCAGTGATGTGGGTGTTTTTTGTAAATTGGTCATGCTGGAGTAGAATATGATGAGGTATGATGATGCTAGAAGTATCAAAAATAAGGTAAGTGAGTTGGAGTTGTATGTAGCAGACCATAATTACGATATTATAGCAATAACGGAAACCTGGCTAAATAGAAAAAATGGGGATGAGTGTAACATAGAGGCATGCACATTTTTAGGAAGGATAGACAGAACAGAAAAGGAGGTGGGGTTGCTGTTTATGCCAAACAGGGTTTAAATGTAAGACCTCATCAGTTGGATGATGAGCCCCATCTTAGTGAGGACATGTGGCTTCGCCTGGAAAATATTAGGGAAACAGGTCTTATTTCAGGAGTGTGTTATAGACCACTCAATTCAGACAGTAATTTTAACATACATCTTTTTAGTAATATCCAAAAGACTAAAATTGTTAAGTTGAACTTTGAGCTTTAATTTTGAGCAGTTGCGACAATGTCCAAGTAGGATACACTGGGATAAGCTTTTAAGTGTGGAGACGGTCAAGGAGCTGTGGAACAGGTTTAAAAATGTTTTACATGTAATGCAGGACAGATACGTACCTAAATTTGGAATTAATGGGAAACTAAAAAAACTAGAAAAAGAAGTTGCAAAGGAAAAAACTGCTTTATAAGGCATATAAGACTAATGACTGCAAATTGAACCGTAGAGCGTATGAGAACATGAATGCAACCATTAAGGAGTATATCAGGGAGGCTAAAAGACAGTGGGAGAGAAATATAGCATATAAGGCGAAAAAACCCTAAGAGATTCTTTCAGTATTTTAATAGTAAAAGAACAGTCAAGGAGGAGGTCAAGTGCATCAGGAATAGTAAAGGGGAATTAAAAGATACAGACAATGAAATAGCAGATGCCCTAAACTTACATTTTTCTGAGGTGTTTACAAGTGAGCAAGTGGATAACCTCCCAGAGGTAAACGCAACTACTAAGGAGGTACTGAGGGATTTGGAAATTGTAGAGGGAGAAGTGCTGCTCAGATTAAATAAGATGAAATCAAACAAATCACCAGGACAAGATAATATTTATCCTCATGTTCTTAAGGAGGCTAGTAAGTACATACAGTATATAAACCCTTGGCACATATTTTTAGGAAGTCACTGTGCACTGGAGAGATTCCGAAGGACTGGAAAATAGCAAATATCATCCCATTATATAAAAAGGGTGACAGGGCAGATCCAAGCAACTATAGGCCAGTAAGCTTAACATGCATCACAGGAAAATTAATGGAAGGAATTATTAAGGATAAGATTGAGCAACACATGGCAAGGACAGGAGTTATTCTGAACAGTCAGCATGGGTTCAGAAGAGGGAGGTCATGTTTTACTAACATGCTGGAATTCTATGAGGAGGCAACAAAAGGATACAATCAAAGTGGAGCTTATGATATTATTTATCTGGACTTTCAGAAAGCATTTGATAAGGTGCCACAAGAGGTTGGGCATCATATTAAAAGAAGTGGGAGTTCAGGGTGATGTTTTTAGATGGGTGCAGAATTGGCTCAGACACAGGAAGAGAGGGTGATGGTGCGAGAAACCTCATCAGAACTGGCGGATGTTAAGAGTGGTGTTCCACAGGGTTTAGTGCTAGGGCCGCTGCTATTTTTAATATATATAAATGATTTAGATAGGAATATAAGTAACAAGCTGGTTAAGTTTGCAGATGATACCAAGATAGGTGGATTAGCAGATAATTTGGAATCCGTTATATCATTACAGAAGGACTTGGATAGCATACAGGCTTGGGCAGATTTGTGGCAGATGAAATTTAATGTCAGTAAATGTAAAGTATTACACTTAGGAAGTAAAAATGTTAGGTTTGAATACTCAATGGGGTGTCAGAAAATCGAGAATACATCTTATGAGAAGGATTTAGGAGTCATGGTGTACTCTAAGCTATCGACTCACAGTGTTCAGAAGCCATTAAGAAGGCTAACAGAATGTTAGGATATATAGCATAATGTGTGGAGTATAAGTCCAAGGAGGTTATGCTCAACCTTTATAATGCACTGGTGAGGCCTCATCTTGAGTACTGTGTGCAGTTTTGGTCTCCAGGCTACAAAAAGGACATAGCAGTGCTAGAAAAAGTCCAGAGAAGAGCGACTAGGCTGATTCCAGGGCTACAGGGGTTGAATTATGAGGAAAGATTAAAAGAGCTGAGCCCATATAGTTTAAGCAAAAGAAGATTAAGAGGTGACATGATTGAAGTGTTTAAAATTATGAAGGGAATTAGTACATGTACAGTGGATCGAAACTGTTATTTTAAAATGAGTTCATCAAGAACACGGGGACACATTTGGAAACTTGTTAAAGGTAAATTTCACACAAACATTAGGAAGTTTTTCTTTACACAAAGAATGATAGACACTTGGAATAAACTACCAAGTAGTGTGGTAGACAGTAAGACATTAGGGACTTTAACAACTCGACTTGATGTTTTCTTGGAAGAAATAAGTGGATAGGACTGGCGAGCTTTGTTGGGCTGAATGGCCTGTTCTCATCTAGAGTGTTCTAATGTTCTATATATCTAACACAACATTAATTTGGATTAAAAATACAAACATTTTGAATGTGAAAATATAATTGGGGGGGACATTAAGTTTTAGAGCAAAATAATGTTCACATTGAATGGTTAGAGTGGTTTGGACTTTGCCATAAAATGCCAAGCTTAGCCCTTTAAATGTATTTTAAGTTACACAATTCTTACTTTAACTACCTAAAGAATAGGATAGAGATGAAGTACTTTGTCTTAGATTACATCCCAGATTAGTTTAATAAATCAATTGTCAATTATATGTATGACTTCTAACTCCAATGTAATTAGAGAATATGAAACAATTCTTATCATGATACATAAAACACAAAAATTATTTATAGTTTATGAAGTCCTTTGATTCTGTTTTAAATGTCACCTAAAACCTAAGAGTGATTATAATTCTGTATAGCGATGAACTTTGTCACACACAAATCTTTAAAGGTGGTCCTCTTTGAATTTCTCGGTGTACATAATCAGTTGGGTGGGGTTGTTTTGGATTATGTAAGAAATTGGTTGTTTACTCTTTGGAACTTTTTTTGATTTTGGATTTTCTTTTTAAAAAAATGCTCAAAGTCAGCAGGTTCAAGTCCCTAAATTCATTCTTGTCTGGCCTTAATCCCTTTGTAGCATATTTTTCTTTTCCTTGTATGTTTTTATAACAAGATTGGCTGCTTTGCTAGGGGCTGTTTCTTTTGTTATTTCCCATGAGGACAGCAGCGCTCTCTAGTGTCTTTGTTGTCTTCCTTGCGATCTTCCGCTGAGAATATGTATCCAAATGAAGCCCGCAGACTAAAAGGCACTGTCTTGCTGAATTTAGACAAAGTGACACACATTATATGGACACACACACACACTAGGGTCTGTCTCTCTTAAGGAATTATATGGATTATAGCTGTAATTCATAATTTCACCAAAAAATATGCTTTTTTTAAGCCTGTTTCATGGAAGTTATTTTGGTTTAAAGGCATATTTCATTTATGATATTTCCTTGTATTTTCTGCTTCTGGTTATAATTATATAGTATTAGTCCTTTAGTTACACATTGATGCCTGTATATTAAGGCATGGTTCTTATGTCTGTTTAAATAAATCCGTTTCAGTGTTGACTTACACTCTTGCATTTCTATAGTGACAGCAAATAGATCCTAATACTTGAACATTTACGTGGAACCATGTACATGTAGTTTTTCAGATGTAGGATTGAAGACTATTGGCAGAAAATGCATGTTGACAAGGGAGCGAATGTGTATATTTCACATGAACAGTGCCAACAATAACAGCATGTGAACATCACAGTTGAAAGACTGTAAATACATTAGCATGCATTGAATGCAACATATGCATGTATATTTACAGTGTCTTGCAAAAGTATTCAAACTTCATGAAAGTCCTCACCATTCTTTGGATACCAAAAGATGCATAGTCCTACAAAAAAACATTCTTATTGATAACTTAAGCATTCTAACAGTTATTTTGAAAGCTAAATGATAACAAAATGTCAATAGTATACTCCTACAAGATAAAAGTTGGAAAAACACTGCTTGTATTTAAACATTTTAAGTTCCAAAGGTGTAAAGTGGCAAATTGTTCCAAAAACAAGACGCATTTGCCTTTCATTTCGAACTAATAAAATATAGCTTCTACTAGTAAACAATTAGATTAAAGATCACATTTTCTGGATATGAAAATCACTGTTTGTAGATGTCATTTGCCAAGTTGTAAACCCATTATGAAAATAAAACTTAACAGCATACCACCACTGTAAGCGAAAAAGAAATCCAAATGTAAAAATAAGTTGTGGAAAAGGATACAAAAAAATATGTGGATATCCCAGTGAGCACTTTTTGATCCATCATTAAGAAATGGAAGAGGTATCAAAAGAAGGTAGTCAGTCAGAATTTGGTATACAATCAATATAAACTTTTTAAGAAAACAGTAAAGAAGTCATCCATCACTTCTTAGAAACCACAGAAGTCAATTGTTGAAACTGGGGCACATTTGCATGAACTTCAATATCAACAGTAGTCTTTTTGGAAGAAAGAAGCCATTACTCAAGATTATCCATAAAAAGATACTATACATCTGGAATTTGTAACAATGCATTTAAGATGTTGGAAATGAATTTGTGGACAGGTGAAACAAAGATAAAAGTTTTTGGTCAAAGTTTAAAGTGCTGTGTATAACACAGAGTCAACATAGCCAGTGCCTGAAAAGACATTATTCATGAATTATGTTGGTGACAGCATAATGCTATATGGGTGTTGTGTTTTGTCATGACTGGGAATCATGTTAAGGTTGATGGAAGAATGGATGGAACTAAATATAAGAAAATGCTGTAAGAGAAACTTTTACAGTTGGTAGAGAAACTGAGGAATGGGAGAGGGTTTAGCTTCTAACAAGACAATTATCTCAAACTTATCACAATGCCAAGACAACACTGGAGTGGCTTCAAAAAAGTCCAACAATGGCCTAGTCAAATTCCTGATCTGTTGACCTTGTTGAGAATCTGTGATACTCTTTGAAAATTGTAGCCTAGAGTAGCCATCCAACCAACCTGAATGATCCACAGAAGACCTGCCAAGAAGAAGCAGTGTAGTAAACTGATTCAGACTTACCTTAGATTAAGATTGTTTTAGGTAGAATAGGAGACTTAGTAAATATTTATGTATGAGGTTTGAATACTTTTGCAAGTGGTGTTTTTTAAGCTTTTATTTTTTAGAAATCTATTTTTGATAATTATTTACTTTTGCTTTAAAAATACACTTTATACATATGACCACTAGAGGTTACCACAGAGCCACTGACTCGTACCCTCAGATTCTAGACACAAGCTCACAGACACAGTGAAGGGTTCAAATAAAGTATATTATGCAAAGTAACCAGGTTGTACCTTCAACACACCAGCAATCCCAAGCACAATTCCAGTTGTCTCCCTCCACTCTCCTCCAGGAAAGCCTTGTCCCCAGCTTCCCAAATACGTCTCCCTGAATGAGGCAGATGAACTACTTTTTATGCCCAACCTGAGAGTACTACTTCTGCTACAGCACTGCACAATGGAAGCACTTCAGGGCCTGGCAGAAGCGCCACAAAACAGGGAATTGTTGTACTGACAGTACCCTCTGGCGGCACCCAATGACCCCAACAGGCTGCTGTTTTGAACTCCAGGTCTCGTGCATACTGCGGGTGTCCAAACTGGGATCATAACAGAGGTGCACTGCCACCTGTCGTATTATGGGGTGGTCAATTCCTGATACATGTTTTCCCCCAACCCATCCATTTTTCTGTCTCCTTGACTAGGACATGTGCTTGTATCCACATTTTCCATCCATTACTGAGCAAGATTTCATGTTCCATCCCAGTTGAGACACCAGTTCATCTGTGCCAGCATTCAATAAATTTATTTATATATATATATATATATATATATATATATATATATATATATATATATATATATATATATATATATATATCTCACACACATATATACAGTGGTGTGAAAAACTATTTGCCCCCTTCCTGATTTCTTACTCTTTTGCACGTTTGTCACGCAAAATGTTTCTGATCATCAAACACATTTAACCATTAGTCAAATATAACACAAGTAAACACAAAATGCAGTTTTTAAATGATGGTTTTTATTATTTATGGAGATAAAAATCCAAACCTACATGGCCCGGTGTGAAAAAGTAATTGCCCCCTGAACCTAATAACTGGTTGGGCCACCCTTAGCAGCAATAACTGCAATCAAGTGTTTGCGATAACTTGCAAAGAGTCTTTTACAGCGCTCTGGAGGAATTTTGGCCCACTCATCTTTGCAGAATTGTTGTAATTCAGCTTTATTTGAGGGTTTTCTAGCATGAACCGCCTTTTTAAGGTCATGCCATAGCATCTCAATTGGATTCAGGTCAGGACTTTGACTAGGCCACTCCAAAGTCTTCATTTTGTTTTTCTTCAGCCATTCAGAGGTGGATTTGCTGGTGTGTTTTGGGTCATTGTCCTGTTGCAGCACCCAAGATCGCTTCAGCTTGAGTTGACGAACAGATGGCCGGACATTCTCCTTAAGGATTTTTGGTAGACAGTAGAATTCATGGTTCCATCTATCACAGCAAGCCTTCCAGGTCCTGAAGCAGCAAAACAACCCCAGACCATCACACTACCACCACCATATTTTACTGTTGGTATGATGTTCTTTTTCAGAAATGCTGTGTTCCTTTTACGCCAGATGTAACGGGACATTTGCCTTCCAAAAAGTTCAACTTTTGTCTCATCAGTCCACAAGGTATTTTCCCAAAAGTCTTGGCAATCATTGAGATGTTTCTTAGCAAAATTGAGACGAGCCCTAATGTTCTTTTTGCTTAACAGTGGTTTGCATCTTGGAAATCTGCCATGCAAGCCGTTTTTGCCCAGTCTCTTTCTTATGGTGGAGTCATGAACACTGACCTTAATTGAGGCAAGTGAGGCCTGCAGTTTTTTAGACGTTGTCCTTGGGTCTTTTGTGACCTCTCTGATGAGTCGTCTCTGCGCTCTTGGGGTAATTTTGGTCGGCCGGCCACTCCTGGGAAGGTTCACCACTGTTCCATGTTTTTGCCATTTGTGGATATTGGCTCTCACTGTGGTTTGCTGGAGTCCCAACGCTTTAGAAATGGCTTTATAACCTTTACCAGACTGATAGATCTCAATTACTTCTGTTCTCATTTGTTCCTGAATTTCTTTGGATCTTGGCATGAGGTCTATCTTTTGAGGTGCTTTTGGTCTACTTCTCTGTGTCAGGCAGCTCCCATTTAAGTGATTTCTTGATTGAAACAGGTGTGGCAGTAATCAGGCCTGGGGGTGGCTATGGAAATTGAACTCGGGTGTGATACACCACAGTTAGGTTATTTTTTAATAAGGCGGCAATTTTTGACACAGGGCCATGTAGGTTTGGATTTTTTTTCTCCCTAAATAATAAAAACCATCATTTAAAAACTGCATTTTGTGTTTACTTGTGTTATATTTGACTAATGGTTAAATGTGTTTGATGATCAGAAACATTTTGTGTGACAAACATGCAAAAGAATAAGAAATCAGGAAGGGGGAAATAGTTTTTCACACCACTGTATATAAAAAAAATATATATATATACAGGCAGTCCCCGGGTTACGTACGAGCTATAGGTTTGTACTTAAGTTGAATTTGTATGTAAGTTGGAATAGGTACATTATTATAATAAATACTATTGTTGACCGACTGCAACCAAGGGCTCTGCCAATGAATGATGGAGTTTCACCCCTCTCAGACCCTTTTATTATTTCTATTTTATTTTCAATGGTGATGGTTTTTCCCTTCTTACTGCATCACCAGCACTTGCATCAGATTTGTGTTTCAGAGACATTCTTGAAGGGTGAAGACAAAAGGTTAAGATGAGCTCTTCTGCACAGCACTGTACACGCTATCACAGCAGGAAGGCACCAGTCAACACATCTGATGTATTGACAAGAGACAACTTCCTGCTATGCGCATAACAGTACAAGCAGGCTTGCTATTGAGAATGATTGGGGGTGGCGACGGGGGGTTCATCACCAGCCCACTTCACAGTCACCACCACTAGAGTGCCTGCAGCGTCTGCCCACCGAGAACGAACACGGTGCGGCCAAATGCGGGTAGTAAATCGCCCAACCCCAATTCAACAGGCAGCCATCTGTGATATGCTACCTCCGCCGCCCCGTTCAGCCACAACCGGGTCACCGCTTGCAGCATTACCAGGCATGTGTACTGGGGGGGCAGTGAAACGCCCCCCTTTGCTCCATCCAGCCTGCATCCAGTCAGGAGCAGTAGCTGCGGCGGCGTAGTGGGCGGGCAGCGAACCATCGTCCTGCACATGAGCGATAGCTGTGGTGCCGGTGAATATGGACCACACCGCTTGCCGCCAGGAGCTGCCCGAGGGACACACTACACTGCGCGAGCAGTGAAATCGCCCCCCCCCTCCAGCCACCACTTGCAGCATCCCCAGACCGAAGATGATGGAGCAGCAGTTACTGAGGTCCCTGCGTTGCAGCTGCAGCCTCGTTCGTAAATCGTAGGTCGGATGTCCGTAACCTGGGGACTACCTGTATGTGTGTGTGTGTGTGTGTGTGTGTATATATATGTATATACTAGCAAAATACCCGCGCTTCACAGCGGAGAGGTAGTGTGTTAAAGAAGTTATGAAAAAGAAAAGGAAATGTTTTAAAAATAACATAACCTGATTATGTAATTGTTTTGTCACTGTTATGAGTGTTGCTGTCATCAAGGATTTCAATATCATTATTTTTTCTTTCAATCAGGTTCATATTTGGAGGACGTGTTGTTTTGAAGTTGCATTCCGTGTTTGTCAACCGTTGTAAAGATAACAGGTTTCATTCATCGAAGTGTTCACTACGTAAATCGCTACTCGTGAATGTAAGATGTTTAACAGGTATTCCCGGTATTAACTTGTGCTAAACGTACCATGGTGTGACATAAGGGGAGCTGACTGTAAAAAGGCAAGGAGGCTCGTATTTTGAACGAAAAGGTAAAAGACCGTGAAGGAGCTGAAAAGTGAGAAGGAAAACTGTTTAAATAAAGAGCTAGGAAGGTGAATGGAAAGAAGCAGCCAGTGGTAAAGCAAGGAAGACTTCGTAATGAGGACGGTTCAGTGCACGTAGAAGGTGTAACAATAAGATTGTTAAGCCTTATGATAATGTTCCTGCACGGAGGATTTAGAGGGACGCACTGGGAGAAGTATAATCTGAACTTCTCTACAGTTTTGTTTATTTTTGGGTTGTAATGTTCATCAAATTTATGTATCATCTGGTGACCAGTGGCGGACCGTGCATTTCACACCTAGGACTTCAGTAGTGCTCCATCTGAATCAACCCGCCCCTCAAAAACTAATTTATGGTTATAAAAACCATCTTAATATGCAGAAATACAGTATAAAGAGCTGCTGCATTGCAGATAGATAACTTCTGTATCCACAATAAATGCCTTTATTGAATAGACAAACCAGGGGTGAACAAGTTCCTTTCTACTACAGCTACAGCCGCGACACACATAAAAAACATCAGTAATAACTCATAAACTTACAATATTATTTAGGAAAATCTCAACATTTTACTCACCAAAAATTCGGATTATTTGTAAACAAAATAGATCCTCATCTCTTTCCTCAAAAACAGTTGTACAGATTATCCGTGAGCTTCAGTTTCATCAAAAAGTCCCTTTCTATCGCCTTCGAAGCTAATGCTGAAAGTCGAACCTGCCCTGTCGTACTTCTGGCATAAGTTTTAATTCGCTTTAGGGCTGACAATGTCGGCTCGACAGAAGCAGTGTACACGGGAATGGTCACCGCCAAATATACCAATGTGTACAGCTGCCCCATGCTCTCATTCAGATTTTTCTGATGAAGGAAGTCAAGGAGATCAGTGGCAGATTTTCCTGCAAAATCATCCATGGCATGCATTATAGTCAGCTCTGTTTTTAGCCGAGACAGATCAAAAACTGCTCCGTGGCTCTTGTGTTAAACTGAAGAGGGCTGCATGCGGGAAATTTATCTTGTATTCCCGAAACTTCTGGGGGTCGAGGAGCATGACAAACATCAATTTTTTGTGCTCTTGAAATCTGGTCTGTGTCTGGCAAATAATATTGTCCAGAATCCTGCCATGGAGGTGGCGGTAGTGCGCTCAAGGATCTTGCCTGCGGTGCGTTCAGTGGCCTTGTAGAGTTCCTCATATCGGCTTCTATCCAATCAATGGGTCTGAATATGGTGACGTTGCCGTACGCCTGCTAGAGGGCCCTACTGACACCAACTGAAAATCTGATTGGTTGAAGCAACAGTTTAATCAACATTTATTCTGTGTTAGGGGGCCTGCAGATCGGATTGTGAAGACCTCTCTGCCTGGCAACAAATGATGGCTGAAATGTAATTGGTTAAATGCTTTAATACGAAAATACATGTCTAGAAGCAGCACAACCATCGGAAAAGCTATGAAAGGAAGCAGACAGACTATTTGGAATTATTTAATAAGTATTCATGGTAAAATATAATTAACCTCAGTTTGTGATTCAGATATTTTTTTAGGCCAGCAGAGAAGGTCTTGCCTTGTTCTCCATGACTTCGCCAGGTCTTTAGCATCGAGGCTTTATACCCTGCGTCTTCTCTTTAAACTTGTATCTCACGAATATCTTGTGCGATCTTGCGATGTCCACGGCTTTATTTAATTTTAGCTCAGACCCGGCCCCCAGGGAGGGTTTCCGCAGTAGCTGCACTTATGAATATGCTAAGCACAGTCCTTCACCTGCGAATATTTACCTTGTATGGGCAGGCACTCAATTACGTGGGAGGCGTGATGATGCAAGACGCAACTCCCCTCACACGGCAACCGAGCTGCAGGCTATTACAGTATATGGATGAAAGTAGGTTCCAGATATGACCGTTAAGTGTAGAATTTCAAAATGAAACCTGCATTACTATTGTAAGTTAGATGTAAGGAATGAGCCTGCCAAATTTCAGCCTTCCACCTACATGTGAAGTTGGAGAATTAGTGATGAGTGAGTGAGTCAGTCAGTCAGTGAGGGCTTTGCCTTTTTATTAGTGTGTATATATATATATATATATATATATATATATATATATATATATATATATATATATATATATATAGTGTACAAGAAAAAATACTGGTTATTTCTCTGCTTGAGAAGAAAAACTTGCTTTGAAACTAATGGTGTAAGCACTAATCGCCATGGGTACTTTGCCAGAGTGGATAAGGAGGAGGCTGTGGCTGAGATTGTCTGAGTCACTCAAGCCAGTTCCTGTCAGATGTAGACGTTTTGTTGATCTTGGAGTTGGTGTTCTGGAAGTACAATGCCCATTTTGCCACTTTTGATGACATTCTTAATGAGCACAATCCTAAACATGCATTGAAGACAGAAACAATATTTGCAACATTCATCTAGGGTGCTTGGAGCATTCATATCCTCAGACTTGTCTGCAGAAATCAAGGAGGAGAAAATGGCAAATGCTATGTAATAACAAGGGATGGGACTCTCATGTAATGAGTTTTCCTGAGGAAAATTAGCAGCTGTCCTCTGCGGTATAGTGAACAAGAGCCATAGAATATAATTAATTTTGCTAATGTTCTGCATGTCGCCAACATTATGCAGCAGTCTGAAAAATGCAAGTAAACTTAGAAGGTTGAGGAAGTTCTCAACGGGGGAAAAAAACTTTTCAGATTTTGGCATTTCATGACTGCAAAATCACTTGCAAAATTAATTTTGGCATCAATTTTGTGAAACTTTATATAGAACTAAACTTGTCTCGCTCATCACTACTTCAAACTCTGCACTTAAGGGGGTTTCACTACCAGGTGATCATTTCAAGTGTACATGTGCTTAGAATAATTACATTTTGTATAGCTGCTGCTTTACCCTCTGTATACCCTCTTTCATTTGAATATAGGTTTTACCTAATAGTGTCAGAATCCATTATTATTGTTATACCTGGTAGACACTCATCTCTCAGGTGACACACAAGATCAGAATACATTGAATATTGTTTACAATTTTTAGAATAAGCTACTAGTTTATGGTCACATGAGATAGATCTTCTACAACAACACAATATTATCAGGTAATATCCTAACACATCTAATGTAGTGTGTTTTTCCCATGCTGAAAATCTGATATTTTCAAATCAAATTCGGCAGATTTAAGTGTTAACAGATTTTAGGTGTTGCTTGTTCATTTACTTTTAGTGTCCTTAATGTACTTTTTAATTTCCTTCTGTTTTCAGGTAAATGCATCAAGTTGCAAAAAAAGCAAAGTCTTCCTCCAACTCCTGACAATATTCCTTTTCGGAAACACTCTCCCACTAGCCCAGTGCTAGCAGGAAAGAGGGGAACACAGTCCTCCAGTATTTTGACACCTCGTTCACTTAGAGATCGCATTATTCACCTGTTGGCTTTAAAGCCATACAAGAAGCCAGAACTGATTGTTTGGCTAGAAAGAGACAAAGCCCATGCAAAGGACAAGATGGACTTGGCCTCCGTGTTAGAAGAGGTAAGTTTTCAATCTGCTTTCTGATTACTTTCAAGAAAGTGACAGTGTTTTTCACAGCCATAATACTGGTTTTATTAGCAGTTCCACAACTAATACAAATCATAATGAGTTATATTTCTAATGACAGTGATGGATTTCAGTAGGCATTACACAGTGATCAGTTTTTCAAGAGTGCAGTCTATTCAACCAAAAAAAAATATTTTGCAGCCTTGCGTGTCCATTTAAGACATGCCATAAGTAGCTACTTTAATGCGTCTTTGAAACAATTCCCATGACATTCCAGCCCTCTCTTTCATGTAGATTTCTGAGATGCATTTAAATCGTAGAGCTTTTGTGTTTGGATATCTAAATCAGTATGTTTTCCATACTGAATCACTTAGAGGGTCTTTTATTCTCCTTAGTATTTTCTTTAGCCAAAATATTTAAGGTGAAATTTATTTATTTTTTTTTTCTTTCTTTTAGTCATGTATATTGCAGCTGTTGTTTTTGTTTGGTGTGCCTGGTATTTTATACATATGTCTCATTTTTAAGATTCATTGTCTTGTTTTGAAATAAATTTAATGATAGATGAAGAAATTAATTTTGTATACATGTTTTTTTCCCTCTAATATACAATATGTTTAATGCCTTGTATTTTTTTTTGATTGTCTCTCAGACTTAAACTTGCTTTCTGTGGGTGGTGCAAGCCTCTTTTTTTTCTTGCAAATTAATTGCAGTGTTTTTTTTTGTTTTTTTGTAGTTTTGAGGATACGGTGACTGTTTGGCAACGATGAGTTGTGCAATCCTTAGCCTGGTAGAGGGCTTTTTTCAAAGTTGTGAAATATGTTTAACTGTTGTGCAAACATTTTGTAGAGAATCAGCTCAAACTCTGGTTTTGACTTGAACCTAACCCCCTGTATATCCTATGACTACTTTAGCTGAGCCTTTTCAAGAAATGAAGGTTATGGTTTAGAAGAGATTTTCAATAGACAACAGCTAATTTGTAAGCAGCCTAGCATGTATCCTGAAACAGAAAATTGAGTTTAAAATGTAGTTTTGTACTTTTGAAATAGACAAGGGTTGCCTCCTTAACAGAATTTTGCTGTTGGCTAGATTTGTTATATATCTCCAGTGGGGAGTACTGTAAATGTTTTTGTGCTTTTATTATGGAATAAGAAGCCTCTCCCATTCCATCAGTGAGTGGGGATTTTGAGTCACGGGATTGGATATGTTTGGGCCAATGTGGTTGTTCGCTCCTTAGAGTGGTGAAAGAGTAATTGTCACTGGTTGTTTATTCCCGTAAATATTTTGTTAAGCAGCCTCCAGACTGATTAAGGGGCCGCAACTTCTTTAATTAAACCCTTGTTACAAATCTCTCAGGAGAGAACGATGTGATAAAGAAGACAGAGGGGGGAGTAGGGCAGCTAGCTGTGTGGGGGGTTGTTGGTGTTCTCAAGTCGCCAGCCTTGTTTTCTGTTTACTTACAGCTTGTTATAGATCGCTCTGTGGCATTACCCCAGTGTCTTCTCTCTCGAGGGATCTTCCAGTGCCTGTATATCACCTACACCTTCATTTTACAAATCAGATACACTTCTAAGGTGCAATGGGCTTTGTTTATTAAAAATACAGTGTAGTCTTGTGGAACGAAGAAAGATAAATATGATGAAGTTCTACCATTTTTAAAACTATAAAAAAAACATTTTTTTTATCTCCATGTACAGTATACCCTTCTTATTGTGCAGTGGTTGCTAATTAAAGATGTTGAGGAAGGTTATGCTGAAAGTTCATTCAGCTGGACTCTTTTCCCCATTACCACCCACCCCACAAAAATCTTCACTTATATAACTGTGCAACATTAAAACAGGTTTACATTGCCTCCTATATGTCTCTCTTCAGCTGAAAGTTTTACTGGTTTGTATACGGCAGTAACTTGGTCCATCTCTGAGTTAGGATGCCTTATGGGCACACACTTTATGTGCAATTTGCACCCACACTTCCAAAAAGCTATGTAAGGAATATATTGGGAAGTTGAAAGGACAAGGTCATATTTGAACAAAGAGTGTGGGGTAGGTATCTTTTGAAATCTGAACTTGAAGTGTTCTAATTCAAAATCTAGCACAATTCTTAGACATTTCCATTTTTGGATTGTTTATCACCAGAGCTTTAATATTTCTGTCTAATGAATGCAGAGTGTCATTACGGATGTAAATAAAATGTGTTTACATTAATGTGGGAGAACACATCATAAGACTCTTTGGTTGTAAACATAAATATTTTTTTGTTAACCTCAGGAGCTCTGACCAGTAAGACCTGAAGCGCACCTCCCCAAAAAAATTCTGAAATTAAATGGACTGTGATAGAATGAGAGAGCAACTTTCCCATCCACTGTTGAAGTTTATTTTAAATATCCAGTGGATGTACCATTGCTTTGAAGGGGTGTAGACTGTCCACAACAATCTTTAGGGAGGTGGTCTCTGTCAAAATAACATCCACATGAATGCCAGGACCCAAGGTTCCCATAGACAATTGCTTATGATCATCAGAGGAGACTTTGTACAGAGGGTACAGACCTATAAATACCTGGGAGTGCAGCTGGATGATAAATTGGACTGGTCTGCCAATACTGATGCTCTGTGTAAGAAAGGTCAGAGCTGACTATACTTAGAAAAAGTTAGAAGGTTGGCGTCCTTCAACATCTACCATAAGATGCTGCAGATGTTCTACCAGACGGTTGTGGCGAGTGCCCTCTTCTATGCGGTGGTGTGCTGGGGAGGCAGCATAAAGAAGGATGTCTCACACCTGGACAGACTTGTTAGGAAGGCAGGCTGTATTGTAGGAATAAAGCTGGACAGTTTAACATCTGTAGCAGAGCGACGGACACTAAGCAAACTCCTGTCAATCATGAAGAATCCACTGCATCCACTAAACAGTGTCATCTCCAGGCAGAGGAGCAAGCTTCAGCGACAGACTGCTGTCACTGTCCTGCTCCACTGACAGACTGAGGAGATCGTTCCTCCCCCACACTATGCGACTCTTCAATTCCACCCGGGGGAGTAAATGCTAACATTATTCAAATTTATTGTCTGCTTTTACATGCATTTTTATTACTCTTTTTAATTTAATATTGTTTTTTGTATCAGTATACTGCTGCTGGATTATGTGAATTTCCCCTTGGGATTATGTCTGTCTGTCTGTCTGTCTGTGTGTCTGTCTGACAGACAGACAATCTCCAGAATTAGACAACAAACTGGATTGTAATTACCTTTTGTCAGTTAATTGTAGCCAAGAAGACTTCATTACATTCAATAACATACCATTCAAATATATGTGTTCCTGTTAAGACAGTACGTGTTGCATTATTTAGAGGATTTGCTAGGTGCTTCAAAGCATCGAAAAAGTCCATTTTATTTTGGTATTGACAACAAATAGGGCAGTTCATTTCATCACCAGTGTATACAAGTCAAATAGTGACTTTGTTTGAAACGTCTAGATTTTTACTTGCAAAAGCTGTCCTGTATGCCTAACAGTGGATGTGTCTGTGGTTCCTCCATGACCCTGAACTGAATATGCCAGTTAGGATATGGATTGATGTTTGCAGGACATACATCTTTTTATGTCTTTATTTTTATCAGAGAATGAATTTAATCTCCTCTTAGAAATTTTTGACACTACAAATTAAGCAATTATAGCTCACATCTAATCAGTCAGTCATTGCTCTGTCAAAGCACATGATCTGTTTTCGAAGCGAAGTTCATATTAAAATAAAAATGGCAATAATGAAAGCTTAAGTGTGTATTTTTGGTTTAAATAATAAACAGTTGCACATTGAAGGTCTCCTACTTTGGTACTCAAAGCCCTTTCAGGCTTGACTTAAGATATTTTTTCTTTTTGACATGTATTAATGCACTGCTGCATCATCACTACTTTGTGCTACTTTGTATGTAGTTTTTAGTTACATTTTACTTGACTATTTTTATGTCTTGTGAAGTAATTCATCTACTTGCATTGATGAATGAGTACATTACCGTCTTTCATTCTGTATGTGACACTATAGAAAAAGTTGGTACCATTCCACTTTTGGAATTTTGGTATCAACTTGGTACCAAAAAATCAGTTCTTGTGACATCCCACAAATCCATTAATATTTTAAGTGTAAATCTACTGATATTGCAAGATTAAGTGAACATCATCAATATGGAAAAATGAGACCTACCACAAGTGGAGAAGCAGTGATATAGGAAAGTGCAGAAGCACCTCTTGTCAGTTCAGTGATGCTTCGTAGTACACCATGCTAAAATTATTGCTCCCTTAGATGGCGGGAGGGAGTATCTTACACAATCACTCAAAATGATCATGTAAATCACAGGTGACTTTGTGAACAAATCCGTTTTGTTAGAAAACTAATAGCATTCTCTGGAAACAAAAAGATGCAATAATGCAAAAAAAATATTGTGACATTTTAGCAAAGAAAAAAAAAGGTTGCCCCTGCCAGTAGATTCAAATTTAACTGCAAGGGGATAAACCATTACTGCAATTGGTCAGGTCTGTAATCATTTTAAACTCTCAATTTGTTGTAAGTTAACTCATAATTTGAAATTTAGTTTTTTGATTACATTGAGTCGTTAAACTGATTGTGCATGTTGGTAATGAATTTCCATCAGTATTGTCTTTATTGTAATTTTGTATATTATTTTTATTTGTTAGGATTAGAGTCATTTTGGAAGCGACTGTAATGTATATCAATGTGTCACTTTTTCTTTTCCATGAATTGTTGCATCATTTAAATTTTTTCCTTTCTATTCCAGCTAATGTAAAAATTGCCATTTAAAAATAGGTAATCATCCAACATCTAAGCCTATAATTAGCCAATTACAAGACACTGTTAATAACTATTAATTTCTTTTTTTTTTTCTTTTTTTTTTTTTCATTTTTATAATAAACACTTGTTACACCATATCTGCAGGTGGCAAAGCTCAACCCTAAAGATAGCAGCTACTCTTTAAAGGATGAGTTATATAGACATGTGCAAAAGGACTGGCCTGGATATTCTGAGGAAGACAAGCAGCTTCTTCACAGACTACTCTTAAGGCAGGTTTTCTTGCTAATGGGAAATATTCTTTTCTTGTGACCTTGATCAAATTCTAATTAACTTTAAGATAGGACTGATTGTGACTATAATAAAATAAGCTATTTTCTAGTAACAGTTGATTTTTTTACATCTATTTAAATTTTCCTTTTAATGCTTTAGGAACTTAACCATAAGTTTTGTGTCAGAAAAGAGGTGCTGTCGTCCCCTTGAACCCTCAGATCAGTCGCCAGACACCAGATAAAAGTCCAAAAGTTGACTTTATTAAAGTAAATAAGTGCACAAAGCACCCTCCTCTCCACAATACTCATTAACAAACAATAATCCACAATAAATCCTCCACTCCCAGACGCGTTGCCACCCTGCCACCCAGCTCAGCTCGCCCGTCTGGGATCTTTCCCAGTCCTTTATATTCCCTGACCCAGAAGTGTTTCCGTACCCTCAGTCCATGTGACTTCCTATCACTTCCGGGTCAGATTAAAAGTCCTCTTCATCCCAGAAGTACGTCATTTCCCCTGTCGCTGTGACTAAACTTTTGGGTTAAAGGGCACGTAACAGTCATTGGGCCTCCATGCAGCGTCCTCTAGGGGCCCCTGTGGTATCCAGCAGATCTGTGGATGAAAACTCCAAGGTCCATAATTCCCTGCTGGCATTCGGGGCACCTTCGTGCTTCAGAGAGGGCTACACCTGGCGGCCTGGGGGTATTGGCCGGGATGACTGGCCGGCCATATTCCACAGTTTAAATGTTAAATAGCCCAAACTATGTAAATCTTTTCAGAGTACCATAATGTAAAAACTGTTTAAACTTACAAATGCATGTTCTAGAGTACTCCCAACCCCCCAGTGAAAAACCGTGGTTTGAAGCGTCCAGTCCCGCGAGGATCGTTTTCCTCCAGGAGGGTCCATTGGTCGGGCCTTAGCAGTGTTGGAGACACTCTTGTGAACACCTAGGAGGAACATTATAAAAATTAGTTCTTTGCACCCCGTCCTCTTAGGATAACTTCGCCATATGTGGCCCAGCCTGCGGCATTCATAGCCCAGCCACGGCCCCCCTGTTTGTATCCCTTGGCGAGACTGAAAGCACTTTGAAAAGTCTGGCTCCACCCCTTTTTCCGCTGAGGAGGGTTCCACGGCCACCCTTGAGCTTTTATCGCCTTTTCCTATTTTATCAGAAGACCCCCGCTTTACTTTTAGAATCTCCTGCTTACTCTGGGGCTTGTCCACAGTTTGGGTCTCTATGAGTAAAAGAGAGCCCCTTTCCTGTCTGCACCCCTTTCGACTTATATATAATAGTGGTCAGGGTGTTCAGGATCGAATCGCTCCGAGAGGCATCAACATCTAACTGCTCCAGCTCAATCGGCCCTTCCTCCGACCGCTCTGTTAACGTTGCGCACTCTCTTGTAGGGCTCGGAGTGACTTGGCACCTGTTACTTATTAATCACGGGCCCTGATCACACTCCGTCCCCTTATGCTGTACAGTACCAGTATTACTCACCTGTACCACCAAATTATATAAGACGGGAGGCTCTCAACCCAACCGCCGCAGATACTCATCTACCTTCTTGATAGGCGCTTCGGCCGTCTATCCCAGCTCTCCGACAATCTTCTTTATCGCCGTCAGCATCTGTAAAATATCTTGTACGGGCTCGATTATCTTTTTGAGGTCCCGCACGTCTATAAAGTTATTTAATTCAGCCAGAGTTAGGCCCAAATGCAACGGGGTAGGTCATGTGTCCCTCGATGGCAGCCGACATGCGTAAGTCCCCTTTTGTGCTCATCGGCTCCAACAGGACCGCACCACCGTCTTCGGGATTGTCTCCTGTCTCCCGCAGAGCCTCCAGATGATCTTCTCCGAGGTACATGCACGGGGCAAAATGAGGTATTTTAAAGGGATTTTCTATTAAATTCCTGGCATGTACTGTACCTCGTGATGGTCATCCTTCTCCGGAGGCCCCTTTTGACTCTTGTGGTCACTCCATGGCTCATCCTGAGCATCGGCCATGACGAGCTCAGATCCTCCGCTGGTGCCATCGCTCTGCTTGTTCCTCATGTTCCCCATAAAGGACTTGGTAAAAGTGGGTTCCAGCGATTTTTTTCTGCGTGCCCTGACGCTGTCCTCTTAGGGTTCTCTGTCCACAGAAACCTTTTAGGTACAGGTTCTCTGCCAAACTGACAGCCAGAGAATCCTGCCGGCTACGCCACTATGACAGATAGGGGGCGTCCCCTTGAACCGTCAGATCAGTCGCCAGACACCAGATAAAAGTCCAAAAGTTGACTTTATTAAAGTAAATAAGTGTACAAAGCACCCTTCTCTCCACAATACTTATTAACAAACAATAATCCTCAATAAATCCTCCACTCCCAGACATGTTGCCACCCAGCTCAGCTCACCTGGGATCTTTCCCAGTCCTTTATATTCCCTGACCCAGAAGTGTTTTTGTACCCTCAGTTCATGTGACTTCCTATTACTTCCGGGTCAGATTAAAAGTCCTCTTCTTCATCCCGGAAGTACGTCATTTCACTTGTAGCTGTGACTAAGACGTACTTCTGGGTTATAGGGCACGTAACAGTCCTTGGGCCTCCCTGCAGCGTCCTCTAGGGGCCCCTGTGGTATTCAGCAGGTCTGTGGATGAAAACTCCAAGGTCCATTATTCCCTGCTGGCATTCAGGGCACCTCCATGCTGCAGGGAGGGCTCCACCTGGCGGCCTGGGGGTATTGGCCGGGATGACTGACCGGCCATATTCCACAGTTTAAATGTTAAATAGCCCAAACTATGTGAGTCTTTTCAGAGTACCATAATGTAAAAACTGTTTAAACTTACAAATGCATTAAGAGACACAGTTGTAAAAGCATCCCCATTCTGATTTGATTATATACTAGGGAAATATTTTCCATTTATCTGTTTGTGTTGCAGGAAGCTGCCAACTCTGAACATGAACCAACCTAAAAATAATCCATCAAATATGTCTTTCCAGAAGCTTTCTGGTGATTCCCCTTCACATGCCAGCCCAGTCAGTAACATTTCAGTGGTAAGTAAATTTTACAGTCAAGCAAATATTTTTTTTTTTTTCCGAATGGAATTTTCAAACATTGCAAAACATCTATACAAAACTGATGCTTCCCTTTGTAAGATTTGAATTTTTAAAGTATGGCTATCAGACTGAATTGGAATTTGGTTTTATATCATAGTTTGTGGGCTTTAAGCCCTAATTCAATACTTAGTTTTGTCATTATTCTGCTTTCAGTCTTTTATTTATTTATTTATTGTTGCTTTTTTCTTCCTTCAGAAGCGCATTTTGTCATCAGAAACATCACATAGCCAAGTGAATAAGAAACAGAAGGTACTGGAATCGCCTCAGCTACCCCCAGATTGCCTATCCAGCCCTCCTCCTACTCATTGCACTACTGCCTCTTCCGTGTCCAATTTTCTGCGAAGGGCGGACTCTGCTTCAGAAAGCCAAAACAGCTTTTTACCATCTCATCAGTACAGCAACTGTGGTGTTAACCAGTCACCTAGAAAGACTGAGGGAGACCTGAAGCAAGCACATTATAACTCCTTACGAACTGCATATTCCCATAAGGATGAAGGTTCTGCCATTTCTCAGCACAAAAAGAAAAAATCCAAAAAGCATAGAGATAAGGAGAGACAACCCTTGAAGGATGGAGAATCTAGTGAATGGGAGGAAACTAGTCCTGACCTAAAATATAGAATAGAAGGTAGGAGTTCTCTTTTTTTCTTTTTTTTTTTAAAACTTGCTGTCCATCTGTAAATTTACCTGGTATTTCTCTCTACCCTAATGGAAAACAGCTTGTCTTCTGTGTTGGAGATGGTGTGTGAGAGATTGAACAGTAGTTTGGAATTTGTGTTTTATATATACACTCACCTAAAGGATTATTAGGAACACCATACTAATACGGTGTTTGACCCCCTTTCGCCTTCAGAACTGCCTTAATTCTACGTGGCATTGATTCAACAAGGTGCTGAAAGCATTCTTTAGAAATGTTGGCCCATATTGATAGGATAGCATCTTGCAGTTGATGGAGATTTGTGGGATGCACATCCAGGGCACGAAGCTCCCGTTCCACCACATCCCAAAGATGCTGTATTGGGTTGAGATCTGGTGACTGTGGGGGCCATTTTAGTACAGTGAACTCATTGTCATGTTCAAGAAACCAAGATTCGAGCTTTGTGACATGGTGCATTATCCTGCTGGAAGTAGCCATCAGAGGATGGGTACATGGTGGTCATGAAGGGATGGACATGGTCAGAAACAATGCTCAGGTAGCCCGTGGCATTTAAACGATGCCCAATTGGCACTAAGGGGCCTAAAGTATGCCAAGAAAACATCCCCCACACCATTACACCACCACCACCAGCCTGCACAGTGGTAACAAGGCATGATGGATCCATGTTCTCATTCTGTTTACGCCAAATTCTGACTCTACCATTTGAATGTCTCAACAGAAATCGAGACTCGTCAGACCAGGCAACATTTTTCCAGTCTTCAACTGTCCAATTTTGTTGAGTTCATGCAAATTGTAGCCTCTTTTTCCTATTTGTAGTGGAGATGAGTGGTACCCGGTGGGTTCTTCTGTTATTGTAGCCCATCCGCCTCAAGGTTGTGCGTGTTGTGGCTTCACAAATGCTTTGCTGCATACCTCGGTTGTAACGAGTGGTTATTTCAGTCAAAGTTGCTCTTCTATCAGCTTGAATCAGTCGGCCCATTCTCCTCTGACCTCTAGCATCAACAAGGCATTTTCGCCCACAGGGCTGCTGCATACTGGATGTTTTTCCCTTTTCACACCATTCTTTGTAAACCCTAGAAATGGTTGTGCGTGAAAATCCCAGTAACTGAGCAGATTCTGAAATACTCAGACCGGCCCGTCTGGCACCAACAACCATGCCACGCTCAAAATTGCTTAAATCACCTTTCTTTCCCATTCTGACATTCAGTTTTCAGTTCAGGAGATTGTCTTGACCAGGACCACACCCGTAAATGCATTGAAGCAACTGCCATGTGATTGGTTCATTAGATAATTGCATTAATGAGAAATTGAACAGGTGTTCCTAATAATCCTTTAGGTGTGTATATATATATATATATATATATATATATATATATATATATATATATATATATATATATATATATATATATATATATATATATATATATATATATATATATATATATATATATATATATATATATATAGCAAAATACACGCTTGGCAGCTGAGAAGTAAAAGAAAAGGAAACATTTTAATAATGTAATGTAATGTAATTGTTTTGTGATTGTCATGAGTGTTGCTAGCATGCATATATATATATATATATATATATATATATATATATATATATATATATATATATATATATATATATATATATATATATATATATATATATGCATTATACATACATGTGTACATATATACACACACACATATACTATGGGGTGCCAAACAGGCAAATAAATTGCATTCCATTCCTAACAAAGATATTTCTAGCGACTAAATAAAAGCTACTTATATCCAAATTCGAGCTGTCGCCTGCCTGCCTAAATAAATCACCCTCGCTTCTCTTACTTTTTTACCGTTCATTTAATCATGTCTAGTGGCGGGAAAAATTATAAAATGGAAGGAGGATTACACTGAGTATGGCTTTACCAAAACAATTCTTGATGGCGAATCGATTATTCATAAAGCTTCAATTGGTGATCTGTTTTCTGTGTTAACCTCATATTTTTTCATACTTCTTCTCAAACCAAGGGGGTGCGAGGCTAAAATGAATCGGGAAGCGCTGATCAATGTAATCGGTGTACCAGGAAATCATGCATTGACAGAAGTTCCCCTTTGCTTGTGATTAAATGCGTGATTTTTAACGCGTTATGGAGCACATGCATCGAAGCTTCTCAGCTGTGCTTGTGCTAATAAAAGGAAACATTTTAAAAATAACACGATTTTCAATGTAACCTTTTGTAAGTTGTGCCTGGAGGATTCAGTGTGGAGAAACTATAGACACAGCGTGTGTATTAACTTGTGGATTTTTCTGTATTTGGTGTAAGCGTCACAAAGTCGTAACACTGCGTTAGCTGCGGAGCGCAGGTCAGAGCGAAATGAGGTGAATGGGAGGGGAGATGATGACGTGACTCCCCCACCCGCCTTAACTGTCAATCCCCTACAAACACAGTCTCTCGGAATTTGCATAAGCACAGCCTCTCACCTGCAATTTTAACTTAGTTACAAAGTGATCAAAACTCTCGTTTATATTCTGCGTCCTCTCATTAAACTTCTATCCCGCATTACCCGTGGGCATGACAAACGCCAGCGGCAGCCTGTCTATGAACTTAATTTAAAGTTAAGGTTTACACCGTGCTTGGTTTCCGAAGTAGCAGCACTCATGAATATGGTTGTATATGTCACTCGCTCGCTTCTTATTGTTTCGCTGCCTTTTGAATTATATAATGCATGTTTTCTTCAGCGCTTTTTGGAGCTCTTCTTGGTTTTCTACGTACTGCGTTGACAGTCGGTTCAAGTGATTACATGGGAGGCGTGATGATGTCACACGAAACTCCGCCCCCCCACGGCTTTCGAGCTCAACTCCATTACAGTATATGTAGAAAAATAGCTTCCAGTTATGACCATTATGCGTAGAATTTTGAAATGAAACCTGCCCAACTTTTGTAAGTAAGCTGTAAGGAATGAGCCTGCCAAATTTCAGCCTTCTACCTACACGTTAAGTTGGAGAACTACTGATGAGTGAGTGAGTCAGTGAGGGCTTTGCCTTTTATTAGTGTATATATATATATATATATATATATATATATATATATAAAAAATATTGTGAAGGACAGCCGGGTCCCATGCTCGTCAGGGACGCCCCTGCTACTTATGTTCCTGGGGAGCTGCCATGGGCTGTCCAATACCTCCCCCGGGGCGCTTGGTGGCAGCCTCCCTAGCTGACGGTGACTCCCCAGCCACCCGCAGGGCTCCATGGGAGATGGAGTCCTCCACAGCTTGGTTGGGGCCCTGCGTGGCCTCTAGGGGGAGCTGCCTGCTTCCCACAGCCCGGCTGGACGAGCTTTCAGCCCCACCCGGAAGTGCAATTAGGACCCGGTGGTTAATCAACTGGAACGCTTCCGGGTGGGCTATAAAAGGGCCCAGCCACCACCACTTGGTGAGCCAGAGTTGAGAGGAAGAAGGAGACGAAGCTTGTCTGGGAGGTGTGGTGGAGCAAGGTGGAGAATTCTGGTTTGCTGTGAGTTTGTGCTTTGGGACTGTGTTTGGGCTGTGCGGCCCGGGGAAGACGTGTCAGACATCTAAAGAAAAAATAAAGCCTGTGTGTTTTTGTACAGGTGCTTCTGAGTGGTCTGTGCCCGGTCAGGTGCTATATAGCGCCTTTCACTATATATATATATATATATATATATATATATATATATATATATATTAGCAAAATACCAGCCATGGAGAAGTAGTGTGTTAAACAAGTTATGAAAAAGAAAAGGAAACATTTTGAAAATAATGTAACATGATTGTCAATGTAATTGTTTTGTCACTGCTATGAGTGTTGCTGTCATCAAGGATTTGATTATCATTATTTCTTTCAATCAGGTTCGTATTTGGAGGATCTGTTGTGTTCAAGTTATATTCCGTGTTTGTCAGCCATTGTAAAGATAACAGGTTTCATTCATCGAAGTGTTCACTACGCAAATCGGTACTCGTGAATCTAAGATGTTTAACAGGTATTCCCAGTATCAAGTTGTGGATTTGCCTGCGAATATTTAGCGTTAGCGTGTCTATACATATACATATACATACAGTGGTGTGAAAAACTATTTGCCCCCTTCCTGATTTCTTACTCTTTTGCATGTTTGTCACACAAAAGGTTTCTGATCATCAAACACATTTAACCATTAGTCAAATATAACACAAGTAAACACAAAATGCAGTTTTTAAATGATGGTTTTTATTATTTAGGGAGAAAAAATCCAAACCTACATGGCCCTGTGTGAAAAAGTAATTGCCCCCTGAACCTAATAACTGGTTGGGCCACCCTTAGCAGCAATAACTGCAATCAAGCGTTTGTGATAACTTGCAATGAGTCTTTTACAGCGCTCTGGAGGAATTTTGGCCCACTCATCTTTGCAGAATTGTTGTAATTCAGCTTTATTTGAGGGTTTTCTAGCATGAACCGCCTTTTTAAGGTCATGCCATAGCATCTCAATTGGATTGAGGTCAGGACTTTGACTAGGCCACTCCAAAGTCTTCATTTTGTTTTTCTTCAGCCATTTAGAGGTGGATTTGCTGGTGTGTTTTAGGTCATTGTCCTGTTGCAGCAACCAAGATCGCTTTAGCTTGAGTTGACGAACAGATGGCCGGACATTCTGCTTCAGGATTTTTTGGTAGATAGTAGAATTCATGGTTCCATCTATCACAGCAAGCCTTCCAGGTCCTGAAGCAGCAAAACAACCCCAGACCATCACACTACCACCACCATATTTTACTGTTGGTATGATGTTCTTTTTCTGAAATGATGTGTTCCTTTTATGCCAGATGTAACGGGACATTTGCCTTCCAAAAAGTTCAACTTTTGTCTCATCAGTCCACAAGGTATTTTCCCAAAAGTCTTGGCAATCATTGAGATGTTTCTTAGCAAAATTGAGACGAGCCCTAATGTTCTTTTGCTTAACAGTGGTTTGCGTCTTGGAAATCTGCCATGCAGGCCGTTTTTGCCCAGTCTCTTTCCTATGGTGGAGTCGTGAACACTGACCTTAATTGAGGCAAGTGAGGCCTGCAGTTCTTTAGACGTTGTCCTCTGGTCTTTTGTGATCTCTCGGATGAGTCGTCTCTGAGCTCTTGGGGTAATTTTGGTCGGCCGGCCACTCCTGGGAAGGTTCACCACTGTTCCATGTTTTTGCCATTTGTGGATAATGGCTCTCACTGTGGTTCGCTGGAGTCTCAAAGCTTTAGAAATGGCTTTATAACCTTTACCAGACTGATAGATCTCAATTACTTCTGTTCTCATTTGTTCCTTAATTTCTTTGGATCTTGGCATGATGTCTAGCTTTTGAGGTGCTTTTGGTCTACTTCCCTGTGTCAGGCAGCTCCTATTTAAGTGATTTCGTGATTGAAACAGGTGTGGCACTAATCAGGCCTGGAGGTGGCTACGGAAATTGAACTCAGGTGTGATACACCACAGTTAAGTTATTTTTTAACAAGGGGGCAATTACTTTTTCACACAGGGCCATGTAGATTTGGATTTTTTTTCTCCCTAAATAATAAAAACCATTTAAAAACTGCATTTTGTATTTACTTGTGTTATATTTGACTAATGGTTAAATGTGTTTGATGATCAGAAACCTTTTGTGTGACAAACATGCAAAAAAATAAGAAATCAGGAAGGGGGCAAATAGTTTTTCACACCACTGTATATAGCAAAATACCCGCGCTTTGCAGCGGAGAAGTAGTGTGTTAAAGAAGTAATGAAAAAGAAAAGGAAACATTTTAATAATAACGTAACATAATTGACAATGTAATTGTTTTGTCATTGTCATGAGTGTTGCTGGCATATACAGTATATATATATATATATATATATATATATATATATATATATATATATATATATATACACACACTAATAAACGGCAAAGCCGTCACTCACTGACTGACTGACTGATTCATCACTAATTCTCCAACTTCCCATGTAGGTAGAAGGCTGAAATTTGGTAGGGTTATTCCTTACAGCTTCCTTACAAAAGTTGGGCAGGTTTCATATCGAAATTCTCGCGTAATGGTCATAACTGGAAGCTGTTTTTCTCCATTTACTGTAATGGAGATGAGCTTAAAACCCGTGGTTGTCAGAGTTTCGTGTGACATCATCACGCCTTCCACGTAATCACGCAGTACGTAGAAAACCAGGAAGAGGCCCAAAAAGCTGAAGAAAACATGCATTATATAATTGAGAAGGCAGCGAAACAATAAGAAGCGGCAGTGACATATACAACCATATTCATGAGTTCTTCTACTTCGGAAACAAAGGACGATGTAAACCTAAACTTTAAATTAAGTTCATAGACAGGCTGCCGCTGGCGTTTTTAATTTAGTGCCTACCCATATAAGGCCGTCCGTCAGTGGCAATCCAATAGCAAACTGCCACGGGTAAATATTCACGGGTGAAGGACTGTGCTTATGCAGAGGAAGATGAGATGGTCAGGGTGGTGTTTGGCACAAACTCATGAAACTGCGAGAGAAAGTTTTAAGTGCGGGACTTGGTAACATTAGATACAGCCATGGACATAGCACGACATGGCACCAGCACAGCTGGGAAACTTCGATGCATGTACACGAGTGGCTCCGTGAACTGACCCAGTACACAGACAAAAGCAACAGTTCCAAAAGCTGAACAAAAAACGAATTACACAATTGAAAAGGCAGCAAAAAAATATGAAGCATCTGATACATACAAGCATATTCATAAATGCAGCTACTGTGGAAACAAAGCACACGGTGGAAAAAGTCAATGTCCCGCTAAAGGAAAACCCGTGCATGCAGTGTGTCAGGTCTCAGATAAAGAAGAAGACGAGCTGTTTATTGATGCAGTAAGAAACGAATCGATGAATGAAACCTGTCATCTTTACAACGATTGACAAACACGGAATGTAACTTGAACACAACACATCCTACAAATACTGAACCTGATTGAAAGAAATAATGATAATCAAATCCTTGATGACAGCAACACTCAGTAACACTCACAAAACAAATACTGTATATTGACAGTCATGTTACGTTATTTTTAAACTGTTCCCTTTTCTTTTTCATAGCTTTTTTAACACACTACTCTCGCTGCGATGCGGTATATATATATATATATATATATATATATATATATATATATATATATATATATATATATATATATATATATATATATGTATGTATATATATATATATGTATATATATATATATATGTATATATATATATATATATGTATATATATATATATATGTATATATATATCCCGATCTACATACTCGAATAATGGATACTTTATTGCCATCAATGATTGTTTTGGTAAAGCCATACTCAGTGTATTCATTAGATGAACGGTAAAAAGTAAGAGCGAGGGAGGATGACTTATTGAGGCATGCAGGCTGTAGTGCTTGGCGTCAACTCTATCTGAATTGCGCTGATCACATTGAAAAAATATATCTTTTCAAGTTCTATTTAGTCCATATGTGTCAAACTCAAGGGCGGGCCACATCCGCCCCGCGTAATTATATCCGGCCCGCGAGATCATTTTATATTAAACTGTATTATTGTTATTAATGGCCCGGGTATATGAAGTGCTGGTAACACAATAAACTACAGATCCCATAATGCAGCGCTTCAGCTGCCTTGCCGAACACTTACTGCGTTAATCAAGTCTAGCTTATGATGCTGCAAGTTATTGCGAAGCTAGCTCACACGATGCTGAAGAGAAAAGTTTATTCTGAAAATAGAGCCTTTAAAAACCGATTGGAGGCTGAGTATATGTTTACTGAACCCGTGTGTCTCATTTGTGGAGCTAATGTGGCTGTAATTACCGAATTTAATCTAAGACGGCACTATAAAACAAAACATCAGGGTTACCTGAAAGACCTGAATGCAATGCAGAAGATACAGAAAGCAGAAGAATTAAATAAGAATCTGACACTTCAGCGGACGTTTTTACCCGTGCACAATCACAAAGTGATTTCAATTGAGGCTGCTTTTATGGGAGACACAACCACTTGCCCCACTTTCCCTGTTGCCAAGTAATGTTAAACCAAGTCGTCACTACGGGGTTCCCAAATACGCACTTTGCTGATAAACTGAGCGCACTGAGTTTGCACGCGCTTTGGTGACTTTGAAGAACAAAAAAAGTCCGTCTACATGCGGCTCGAACCTTGTGCATGTTTGGTAGCACATATCTGTGTGAGAAGCTCTTCTCAGTGATAAAGACTAACAAAACAGCACACAGGAGTCGCCTCACTGATGAGCACCTGCAATCCATCCTGAGAATCTCCACAACACAGAACCTCACACCAAACATAAACGAACCTGTTGCTAAAAAAAGATGCCAGGCGTCCAGCTCTAAAATGACATATGAGCAAAGACAACTGAATGATTTGATTTGTTATTGCTGAAAGGAACACATTTTATTTATATTTTGTAGGTTTTGTTATGCAGCATGTTCATATTTGAATTTGTATAATTTTGACAGGATATATTTTCATGGAGAGCAAAATCTTTTGGGATATTTAAAATCTAAGTTTATTTTTTATAAAATATGAAATTACCTAAGAGTAAAGAAATTTGAATGTTTGTTCTTTTAATGTTTACTTTATTTCTAACTTGTATAATTTAGACAGGATATATTTTTATGGAGAGCAAAATATTATAAGTTGTTTAAGGTTTGAGTTGATTTATTCAGGAATAATAATCCTGTCTGTTTGTACCATTCCTACCAAAGATATTTCTGTAGACTAAATAAAAATTCCTTCTATTTAAAATTTAAATAGAACTTGAACAAATACAATAGTTCATAATATCCACGCAGACTTGCACGTAAGAGCGGGAGTTATCTGTTTTAACAAACAGCGTATTGCACTGATACGAAATAGCTGTGTGTGTATATATGTAGATATGTATGTATATGTATATATATATGTTTATATATGTGTGTGTGTGTGTATGTGTATATATATATATATATATATGTATTTGTGTGTATATATGTGTGTATATGTATAGATATGTATGTATATGTTTGTGTGTGTGTAATATATATATATATATATATATATATATATATATATATATATATATATATATATATATATATATATATATATATATATATGACAGCAACACTCATCACTCACAACAGTGACAGAACAATTACATTGACAATCATGTTACGTTATTTTCAAAATGTTTCCTTTTCTTTTCATTGCTTCTTTAACACACTACTTCTCCTGCTAAGCGCGGGTATTTTGCTTTCTATCTATCTATCTATCTATATATATATATATATATATATATATATATCTATCTATCTATTGATCGATCGGTCGATCGATCGAGATATAGATATAGATATCCTTTGGAGTGCGAGCAGCTGTTGCGGGGGGTGCCAGAATCCATTGAGGAAGAAAAATTAAAAACATTATTTGTACAAAATCTTAATTTATCTATCCATTCCTAAATAATTAAATGGGCAGGCTATTTCGTATCACTGCAATACGCAGCTTGTTAAACTGATGACTCCTAATCTTACGTGCATCATATTTTCTCTTATGTTGCGCTAGGGTGTGTGGTTCGTTTATTTGACAGTATGTAGATCGGGGTGTGTATATATATATATATATATATATATATATATACTGTATGTATATGTGTGTGTGTGTATATATATATATATATATATATATATATATACATATATATATATATATATATATATATACACACATATATATATATATATATATATATATATATATATACACACATATATATATATATATACATATATATATATATATATACACATATATATATATATATATATATATATGTGTGTATATATATATATATATATATATATATATTAGACATGGCACGATACCACTTTTTTATGTCCGATACCGATATTGTGAATTTGGATATCTGCCGATCACGTCACAAATCCGATACAGTCATTGAGTCTTTTTTTAAACAGAAAACAAAAATTAATGCTTTCAAAAAAATGTCCAGATACATTTTATATACCTCAACACAAATACAGAAATCATAACTGTGATATAATAAGGAAGAAACATTGCAAAGAGAACATGGTTTAGTAACCGCTTCTTTTTTATTTAAATGTCCTCAGTTTTAGCAGCATTTGACGGACCAGCACCATCCAAAAATCCAAAAGACAAGAGCAACTGTATACGAAAATAAAACATAAGATGACATAAAAGCTTAGTATCTAAAGAAACATTAATAATGAAATTCAAAGTGCTTTTTAATGCCAAACCAACACAGGAACTGCAATTTAAAATAATGCAACATAAAATATATACTTTTAAAAAATCTAGAATTGACCCTTACTTAATGGTTAACATAAATATACACCTACAGTGGGATGTCTTACTGAACTTGTGGAACTCTTTTCTTGCTTCACTTTAACATAAGGGGTAGGTTTTCTTTAGAAAGATCAGCATTTCAGCCTTCTCAGCTGTCAGCCTGCTTCTCCTTTCATCAATAATGATGGAGGCTGTACTGAAGAGCCTCTCGCTCTCCACACTTGTTGAAGGTGCACAAAGAAATTTAGCTGCTGTACAAACCAGAGTGGGTAATCTAGGCTGGTTGACTTGCCAGTACAACAGTGGATTGTCTGAGCGCTGAATAGTTGGCTCACTGAGGTAGGTTTGCACTTCAATACATGCACTTGAGGTGGTTAACTGAGGAGCAGGCTCTACAGAGCTTTCCTTTAGGATTTCATCAAAAATACTTTCAAGTCTGCTGTGGCTTGCAGTTTCCATCCGTGGAGTCTTGCTTGCTGGTTCCACAGCAGCTGATTCACAAGATGTCCCCTCTGCTGGCTCTGAGGAATCTGATGTGCTTCTTTTAAACACTTCCTCCATCTTTCTCACCTCTACGATCAAAGCTGCTTTTGCCTGGTTTGAGATTTCTACACTTGTGAAGTATCTGGAACGATAATAGCCAAACCACAATATTAAGAGATTATTATACTGTTGGCTGATGAAATATTACAATTTAACTTAACTTCCTCACAGTCAAGTGTGGGATTTGTGAGTAAATGTCTTTAGCTCTCTCTCACTGACACACACACACACACTCTCTCTCTTTCTATCCCATTCTTTCTCTCTCTCACCACACACTCTGCCTCTCCCCCTCACAAACGCACACATTAAAAAAAAAATTCCATACCTGTCTTTATATCTTGGATCCAGCAGTGTTGCAACTGCATATAGTGGCTCAGATTCTACATCTTTGAAGCGTCTGTTAACAGCCTCGAAGGGTGATCTTCATCGCCCTTATTCCCTCGTCACTTTCATTTCGTCGAGACAGAACGCGCTTAAGGACGCAGACGATGGGGATAACATCAGATGCTGATGACCATGAGGAGCTTACCTCCCTTGTCAACTCCTCAAAGGGGGCCAGAGCTGCTACCATCTTTTCAAGTAGCCCCCACTGACGTGCACACAGTGTGGCTGGCAGGTCATGCTCCTGAATATGCACACAAGGCTCGCTTTTTGAGCGATGAGGCTCTCCATCATATAATATGTGCTATTCCACCGTGTTCGCACATCTTGTACCAGACGCTTCGGTGGCATATTGAGCTCAATTTGAATGTTCTCCAAACGTGAATATGCAAGTGCAGAGTGCTTAAAGTGACCCACTATTTTTCTTCCGACAGCCACTGCATCACTAATACTACGCTTGCATAACAGTCCCTCATTCACCACGAGTTGCAAAGTGTGCGCGAAGCATCCTAAACTTGGAACTCCTAGTCTATCCATTGCCTTTATTACGTTGCTGCCATTGTCTCGTAAAACAACATGAACTTTGATTTTTGAAATTTTCCATTCATTTAACATTTCCTCTATAGCTGTAGCGATGCACTCTCCTGAGTGTGAGCCAAGCTGCTTAGCGTGCAAAACTGCTTTTGCAACTTAAAACTTGAGTCTATCCACTGTGCTGTTAGACCTAGCAAGGACAATGGACACACGCCTGAGCTCCAAATATCTGAGGTCAAGCTTAAAGCGGAACGCTTATCCAAGCATTCAAAAATGAACTTGCGCACTTGTTTGTACTTATCTGGAACGGCTGTCTCGGAGATAAAATGTCGGTTTGGTAGCGTAACGAGGCTCCAAATGCTCCATTAAGCCGAAACCCCACATTCTCAACAACAGAAAGGGGCTGGTCATCAAGCACAACAAACTCGACGATTTTCTCTGTTATCAGCTTTTGCTTTCTGGAGGGAGTTTCTCGCGTTTCTGAATTGTTTCAAACAGTGTTTGTTGATGCGACACCATTTTCTTCTTGGCGCTCGTGGAATTAATAAATTCCGTGTACTCCTTTCCATGATATTTCTGCAGGTGTTTAATCAGATTCGTTGTGTTAAAGTTTCCAACTCTGCTACCACCCCGCGAAACACTTGTATTGCATAAATTACATTCGGCAGTCTTGGCTTTTTCTTCTTTGAGTCGAAAGTAACTCCAAACTGCTGACATGTCGGCAAGTCTCACACGCAACAGAAACTCTTATCACGTGATGCATGTCCCAAATCACGCTATGCATGCGTAATTATTTTCCGTAATTTTAAAGGATCAAATTAAATTTTTATTGCTTCGATTTCGATCCAGTAATTTAGGTCAGGATCGGACCGATACGATCCAGAATATGGGATCGTAGCATCTAATATATATATATATATATATATATATATATATATATATATATATATATATATATATATATATATATATATATATATATATATATATATATATATATATATATATATATATATATAGTATACATATAAATATATATACATATATATGTGTAGTATACATATATATATATAATATATATATATATGTATATATATATATATATGTGTATATATATATATATGTGTGTATATATATATATATGTGTGTGTATATATATATATATGTGTATATATATATATATATATATATATATATATATATATATATATATATATATATATATATATATATTACTTTTGAGAATGCAATATATAGTTTTGTCCAGGAGGAAAGCAATGTTGCCTCAAATCAATGGCAACCTTTTGTAGGGTGTGTCCCTGAGACTTATTAATTGTCATCGCGAAGCAGAGCCTAAATGGAAATTTGAGGCATTTCAATTGAAATGGGAGATCAGGGGGTATAACGGTGATGCCAGAAATACATTCAGAGTGTGGCGCTCTGCTGTTTTTTTGTGTTGTTGCCTTCACACAGCCTCTTCGCTGCTTTATAAACGAACGCCATATAAAGCCATCACCTTGTCAATTGTGTAATGCGTTTTTTGAACAGGTTTGATGCATGGAAGTGATCACTCGTACTGCTTTCAGTAATTTCACGTGAGCTGCTCTCTTGTGTGATGTTGCGATGTCCACGGCTTAATTTAATGTTAAGTAAGACCCGGCATTTAAAAGTTTCTGGCTGCACTCCGGTTGTGATATGATGAAGCTGCGCGAGGTCACTTTTGAGAATGCAAGTACAGTTGTCAAGGAGAAAAGCAATCTTGCCTGAAATCAATAGCATCGTTTTGTAGGGTCTTTCCCTGAGACTTATTACTTGTCATCGCACAGCAGACCCTTACTGGAAATTGGAGGCATCTGAATTGAAATGGGAGATCAGAGGGTATAAAGGGGACGCGAGGAATACATTGAGTGTGGAGAATCTCTAGAGACAGGGTGTGTATTAACTTGTGGATTTTTCTGTGAGTATTTGGTGGCAGTGTGACGAAGTTGCTTCGGAAGACGGCGTTAGCCGTGGAGCTCAGCTCAGAGCGAAATTTGGTGAATGGGAGGGGAGTTGATGATGCGACTCCCCCACCCGCCTTAACTGTCAATCCCCCACAAACACAGTCTCTCTGAATTTGCATAAGCACAGCCCTTCACCTGCAATTTTAACTTAGTTACAAAGTGATCAAAACTCTCGTTTATATCCTGCGTCCTCTGATTAAACTTGTATCTAGCATTACCGTGAGCATGACAAACACCAGCGGCAGCCTGTCTATGAAGTTAATTTAAACTTTTAAGTTTACACCGTGCTTTGTTTCCGAAGTAGCAGCACTCATGAATATTGTTGTAAATGTCAGTCGGTCGCTTCTTATTGTTTCGCTGCCTTCTCAATTATATAATGCATGTTTTTTTTTAGCGCCTTTTGGAGCTCTTCCTTGTTTTCTACGTACTGCGTTGATAGTCAGTTCACGTGATTACGTGGGAGGCGTGATGATGTCAGACGAAACTCCGCCCCCCACGGCCTTCCAGCTCAACTCCATATATATATGTACATGGGCCTGGCATGAAATCAATTAAACCTGTCTGATAATTTTCTGGTTGGTTAAGCAGCTGAGGTCATTGTTAATCACTTTCAGCTGTATTGGTGTTCATGGACTTAACGACAGGTGCACTAAAGTGGCAACAATTGTAAAACCAGCCCTGTTTTGAGGGTTTTCTATGTGGAGGTCATTTCAAGTTTCTCCCTTTTGATCTTTTTTAGATACATACATACATACATATACAGGTGCTTGTCATAAAATTAGAATAGGTTCAATATTGAAGACACCTGGTGCCACACTCTTATCAGCTAATTAACTCAAAACACCTGCAAAAGCCTTTAAATGGTCTCTCAGTCTAGTTCTGTAGGCTACACAATCATGGGGGAAGACTGCTGACTTGACAGTTGTCCAAAAGACGACCATTGACACCCTGCACAAGGAGGGCAAGACACAAATTCACTGTGTCCAAGCACATTAATAGAGAGGCGAAGGGAAGGACAAGATGTGATTGAAAAAAGTGTACAAGCAATAGGGATAACCGCACCCTGGAGAGGATTGTGAAACAAAACCCAATCAAAACTGTGGGGGAAATTCACAGAGTGGACTGCAGCTGGAGTCAGTGCTTCAAGAACCACCACGCACAGACGTATGCAAGACATGGGTTTCAGCTGTCGCATTCCTTTTGTCATGCCACTCTTGAACAAGAGACAGCGTCAGAAGCGTCTCGCCTGGGCTAAAGACAAAAAGGACTGGACTGCTGCTGAGTGGTCCAAAGTTATGTTCTCTGATGAAAGTAAATTTTGCATTTCCTTTGGAAATTAAGGTCCCAGAGTCTGGAGGAAGAGAGGAGAGGCACAGAAGCCACATTGCTTGAGGTCCAGTGTAAAGTTTCCATAGCTAGTGATGGTTTTGGGTGCCATGTCATCTGCTGATGTTGGTCCATTGTGTTTTCTGAGGTCCAAGGTCAACACAGCCATCTACCAGGAAGTTTTAGAGCACTTCATGCTTCCTGCTGCTGAAGAAATTTATGGAGATGCAGATTTAATTTTCCAACAGGACCTGGCATCTGCTCGCAGGGCCAAAGCTACCAGTACCTGGTTTAAGGATCATGGTATCCCTGTTCTTGATTGGCCAGCAAACTCGCCTGACCTTAACCCCATAGAAAATCTATGGGGTATTGTGAAGAGGAAGATGCAATACGCCAGACCCAACAATTCAGAAGAGCTGAAGGCCACTACAACATGGGCTCTCATAACACCTGAGCAGTGCCACAGACTGATCAACTCCATGCCACGCCGCATTGCTGCAGTAATCCAGGCCAAAGGAGCCCCAACTAAATATTGAGTGCTGTACATTGTCATACTTTTCATGTTCATACCTTTCAGTTGGCCAACATTTCTAAAAATCCTTTTTTTTGCATTGGTCTTATTGATATTCTAATTTTCCGAGATACTGAATTTGGGACTTTCATTAGTTGTCAGTTATAATCATCAAAATTAAAAGAAGTAAACATTTGAAATACATCAGTCTGTGTGTAATGAATGAATCTAATATACAAGTTTCACTTTTTGAATGGAATGTATACTAATAAAAGGCAAAGCCATCACTCACTCACTCATCACTAATTCTCCAACTTCCCGTGTAGGTAGAAGGCTGAAATTTGGCAGGCTTATTTCTTAGAGCTTACTTACAAAAGTTAAGCAGATTTCATTTCGAAATTCTACATGTAACGGTCATAACGGTCGACAACGTCCGCCATGTTGAACTTTCTTATTTATGGCCCCATGTTCACGAAATTTGGTAGGCGTCTTCCCAGCGCTAACCGAAACCGATGTACATACTTACTTCGATGGTATGACGCCACTGTCATCCGCCATATTGAACTTTCCAACGTCACTAATTCTACAACTTCCCCTGTAGGTAGAAGGATGAAATTTGGCAGGCTCATTCCTTACAGCTTACTTACAAAAGTTAAGCAGGTTTCATTTCGAAATTCTATGTGTATCGGTCATAACGGTCAACAACGTCCACCATGTTGAACTTTCTTATTCATGGCCCCATCTTCACGAAATTTGGTAGGCGGTTTCCCTGTGCTAACCGAAACCAATGTACATACTTATTTCGGTGGTATGACGCCACTGTCAGCCGCCATATTGAACTTTCCAACGTCACTAATTCTCCAACTTCCCGTGTAGGTAGAAAGTTGAAATTTGGCAGGCTCATTCCTTACAGCTTACTTACAAAAGTTAAGCAGGTTTCATTTTGAAATTCTACGCGTAACGGTCATAATGGTCAACAACGTCCGCCATGTTGAACTTTCTTATTCATGGCCCCATCTTCACGAAATTTGGTAGGCGGCTTCCCTGCGCTAACCGAAACCAATGTACCTACTTATTTCGGTGGTATGACGCAACTGTCAGCCGCCATATTGAACTTTCCAACGTCACTAATTCTCCAACTTCCCGTGTAGGTAGAAGGCTGAAATTTGGTACTTATTTCGGTGGTATGATGCCACTGTCGGCCGCCATATTGAACTTTTCAACGGTCTTTGTTACTTATGGGCCCATCTTCAAGAAATTTGGTACGCGGGTTCCCAACACCAACTGAATCCTACTTACATACATATATATGTCCATAGCCTGCTGCTCGGTCGGCGTGTGAGGCGGCATTGGGTCCCCCATCCCAACGCCTCCCACGTTGTTGGCTGCCTGCCTATATAAGGCCGTCCGTCGCTCCAGTCTCTACATTCCCTTCCTTGCTTCGCCACGGGATTCACGTCTCCCTGCTGATAACTACAGCCTTTTTATTTAATCCACGGCTTCTCCGCTGTTTTATTGTTCATTTATTACGATTATAGTTATTGTGTAGGTATTTTAGACTTACTTTACATTGTTCAGGTACCCATTTCCTTTATCATTCCAACCATACTCCCATTAAGATGTCTATCGAGGTGATCATCATCGATCAAAGAACTGTCACTTACCGAGTGGTTTCCATGCCCGGAGATGGCACCTAACTTTTCCATTCTCTTTGTTACATATTGCACGGCCATATCAGGCTCACTCTTGATATCCGGAGGAACATTGTGTCTTATGTATTGAATGACTGGGACAGGTTCAAGGTGTGGACTGATGACAGTACAGGAGATAATTATTCTACTCAGGAGCACTAGAAGAGTGAAATGCTTAAGCCCTTCACCTATGCATCTGCATGTGAGTTGATTGCTGCCGGTGAATTGTTCGGTTGTCGCTTTCAAGTGTACCGAAATGGCCAAATATTTTACACCTTTTGACAACCGCCAATGCCTCTTAAACATGTTAGATTGACAGGTGACGATTTCAGTAGTGGACACTTTGATGTTTATGAATGTTTAAACTCTCAAAAGCTGGATGTGAAGTTATCGATGAAACCGGTTGTATACTTACAACGCTTAACAGATGCCGAATGTCTCTTCAACAGAAGTCCTACAAATACTGTCGTAAATGCAACAAACCATGAAACTCACACCGATTATAACAGCAGCAATCCAAGCTGTGAGATTTGAAACAAGATTACTGTTCACATGGCCAACTGTACGTTGCATGCTCAAGAGTAGGCTCAGCGCACAGCTTGGTCATATTACAACCGGAGGGCCGATCTCGCAATGTGGTATACAAAGAGATCCTTAACAAATAATTATTGGTATATTTTCCCTCAGTTTAAAAAGGTTTAATTTTCTTCGTAATAAAAATTTTAAGGCAGTACTTCGCCGCTGCAAAAGTATTTTGCTAGTTACTGAAATAACTCAACTTTGTCATGATATTCTAATTTTATGACCAGCACCTGTACATATATGTATATATGTATATTATATATGTATATAATATGTATGTATATATATATATAATATGTATCTATATATATATATGTGTGTGTGTGTGTGTGTGTGTGTGTGTGTGTGTATGTATGTATGTATCAAACACTATCATTAAAGAAAAGGCTGTTGATACAGCTAAATGGGGTTTTATTTCTACTACATTGTACAAATCTAGGTTTTCTCCAATATTTCAGGGTTTAATTACTTCATAATAGTCCAGACTCCTGAGTCCATAATAGTAGTAAAAACCCTGAGTACTTCAGATTAGAAAACAGAACCAGACAGCAGTGTCCCTTTTTTACCAGTGCTCTTTGCTTTTGTTATTGAACCACTTTCTATTTATTTCTGGAAGCACTCATTTTATCCAGAGATTAAAAGAATCATAAAGGAAGGACTTTGATCATATACAGTGCCCACCATAATATTTGGGACAAAACATTTTCTTGATTGACCCCACTGCTACACGGTTAATAATTACAAATGAAACAATTCAGGTGTGATTAAACTGCACATATTTTTATGTTGATAATATGGTGCTTTATACTTGACACACATATTTATATAGACTAATTAATACTTTACAAGCTAAAAAAATGTCATGATATTTCTGGGATTACGAATTAGTTTGAATAGAAGTGTGCCTTTTCCTGTGAATTTTCTGCCATGTCAGGCCAGACTAAATAACATTTTGTTGATTGTATTTAAACAGTTTAGTTACCAAGGAATTATTATTACTATAGAAGGAAATATAAATATCTCTGTGAACACAACTTTGTTAGTAACATGGAAAACATTAGGCAAGGTATTAATAGATCGTCTTCACTTTATTTTAGCTAAGAGAATCAATACTTTCAAAATGAATATCTTTCCAGAGCATCTATATCCGTTTCAGAGCATGTCTATATACTTCAGCAAGACAGTCTTTAAAAAGTTAGACTCCATTGTAAAACCATTTATCTGGATCTCCAAAATGGCCATACTTGCTGTATTCAACACTAGTTATCGTCCATTTACCAGCAACCCAATTTATTAAAAGATGTCGAAAAAAATGTAGAACACATCAAAGCTCCTTGTTGTTGCTCCTATACATTATAATTGTCTGCTTCAGTCTTCTTTAACTTACACGGTTTTCAGACTTTGGGAATTGTGATATTTAGATATATTAATACTGTACTTGCATCTTTTGTACTATTAAGTTCCAAATTTAGTCTTCCAGTGAAAACACTTTTTTTCTATGTACAAGTTAGAAAATTTTCCTCATCTATTTGATCTCCAGAGTGTATTAGAAAATTTCAATGAATTTACCCCTTAATGATTTTAGGTAATGATGGGAAAAAGCTCTTTTTAGAAAGGTGGGTGAATTTTCTGAATAGCTTTTGAAACATATTGTTCTACCAGTTATGTTATTTTCATTTGTTTGGCTGAGTTGTGTTTTATTTAGATGTTTTGTTTCTGAATAAAATTAATTAATTAATGTGTAAAACAAACAAACAAAGTTCTTCTCTGTCCTCATAGTACTATAGGTCCAGGGGATACCATTGTGGTTTGGGGTACATTATTTTCAAAGCTGTCCATTTTACAAATAAAAATTGTAAGCTAACCATCTAACCATTTAACACTAGAATTACCAAAGCCTACGAAAAAACTCGTAATTCCGTCCCACCTTAAATCGCTTCTTAAATCCCTTCACACCTCTCCGCAGCCTTTGTCTTCTAAATGTGCTGATAAAGAGAAGCTAGGAGCAGCCGGCTATTCCATCCCCCCACCAATTTAGAATGTGCACGAACTTCTCTCAGCTCATGCCTTGATTGAGTATCTGGGAGTGAAGTGAAGTTTTAGAGTGGAAATAATAGATCGTTATTTGAAACACACGCATTTCATGTCTGTTCCGTTTCTACAGTAATCTGTGTCAACACATTGTTAAAACAGAAACGTTTTTTATATTCTAGTAGTAGATGACAAAATGTAGGCATAAACTATATAATGTATGAAGCCTGAAGTCCAAATAGCAAAGAAACATTTTCACAAGAATAACACAATTACGCTTTTATTCAAAAATATAACTGCAGAAACAAAAAGCCGCCTTAACATGCCACATTGACAGCCATTTATTGTAACTGTCTCCATGGTTCAATAGAATTAATTCTCGCTTGGGAATCAAAAGGTCGCGAGTTCGATCCTGCGTCCCTCCGTTTTGAGAAGTAAACTGCTCTTAGTCTTACTATTTTAGAATAAAAGCATACATTTGATTTCAGCCTGTAACAGCCGGTGCAATTTATGATCCTTGTAAAGGTTAGCTTTTTTTTAATTCACTTTTCATTCTCTCAGTCGCGTTCAGAATCAATCCATACAACCCCATCTGACACGGCTGTTTTCACTGAAGACGCGCAATAGCTCTGCAGTGTACCACGATGCATACTAACGCCCCCCAAACACCCTACCCCCGGGGTTCTGACACACAAACGCTGGCGAAGCTGCCTTCTTCGTATCTCACCGTCACTTGCTTTTCTTTTTATTCAGTTGTATTGCGTGTTCCTGCCAGTCCCCGCATGTTGCTGTATGCTGTTTCTTTTGTACTCCAGGACATGCAGAGGAAAGAATGGTAAAGAGCAGTAACTTCGGCGCTATATGCAATAGTCAGACACTCCCCATCTGCCCGTGTCGTTCAAACACAGGAACATATATTGGTGTAAAAGTATACCAAAAGTGCACTTTTATTCAAGTGCACTTTTTCCATCGCATTTTCCTGTAAGAAGCAATGTACACACTTCTCTCTATGCTGTGGTTTCTATTACACTTTATATCAAAGTGACAGATGGGAGTCTAACTTGACACCCAGATTTGTAACAGAAGGGGAGAGGGTAATAGTATGATTAGAAAAGGAAATACAATGGGTTGCTAATTAAAAGAGCTTCAGTTTTAGTGCTGTTCAGCTTGAGGAAGTTCTTGGAAATCCAGGCCTCAATCTCATCCAAGCAAGAGGAAAAAGTTGATGAAGGTGTAAGAGAAGTCGAATGCAGTCTCACATAGAGCTGCGTATCATCGGCATAGCAATGGAATGAAACTCCATGCTTGCGGGTGATGTGACCTAGGGGTAGCATATAGATATTAAAGAGGGTCGGCCCAAGGACTGATCCTTGTGGGACTCCACAGGTGACAGTGTGGGTATAAGATTTAGCATCCCCTAAGTCCACATGCTCGGTCCTGTCTGTAAGATAGGACTCAAACCACTCGAAGGCAATGCCGGAAAGTCCAATTGTATAGTGAAGATGATGAAGGAGAATATTATGATGTACCGTATCAAATGCTGCTGTAAGGTCCAAGAGGATAAGGAGTGATGGAGAGCCGTGGTCAGCAGCCATCAGGAGGTCATTGGTGACTCTAATCAGGGCTGTCTCTGTGCAGTGAGAAGTTCGGAAACCAGACTGAAATTTTTCAAACAGATTTTATTTTTTGAGGTGATCCTGAAGCTGAACCAAAACAACCTTTTCCAAAACCTTAGACAATAATGGAAGGTTGCAGATCGGACGATAGTTTGCTAACAATTCAGGATCCTAAGAGGATTTTTTTAAATGAGGTCTGATTTTTTTCAGTTTTCAAGGCCAGTGGGACTAAGCCGCTCTGGAGAGAGAGATTAATGATGTCAGCAATAGGAGGGCTTATATCTGATAGATTAACTTTTACCAGAGGAGTGGGAAAAGGGTCCAATGAACACATTGAAGGTCGCATCCTCTGTATGATGTCCTCAACCTCTTTAACTGTGGTACAGAGGAACTGGGAGAGGCAGCCCATTGGTTTTGATATAGAAACATCCAGTGATGGAGGGCTGGAGGCAGACAATAAGGAGCGGATGCTGACCACTTTAGAGGTGAAATATTCAATAAAATTGTTGCACTGCTCCTCTGTGAAATTATTACAGGCATAGGTGTGAGGATTGAGTAAATGGTTTATCACAGAAAAAAAGTTGTTTGGAATTTCTAGAACTGTTGTTGATTAAATCTGTATTGAGATCTAGCAGTGGTCAGTGCCCTGAAGTAGTTTCTTTTGATATTCTCGATAAGCTAATTTGTGGACTATTGAACTGGTTACAACAAAATGCCCCTCGCGGGCTTGCCCAGCTGTTTTCATCTGTCGAAGCTCACTTGTAAACCACGAGGCAGATTTTACAAAAGAGACCATTCGTGATTTAACTGGGGCATGGGTCTCAAGGATGTTGTGGAGCCCATTGTTGTAGTAATCGACTAATTCACTGACAGAAGAAAGGTGGGGAGCAGTGGAGAAGATTTTAATGTCAGCATTTAAATCAGTCAAATTTTATTTTTTTCAGGTTCCTGAAGCAGATACAGCACTGTGGTTTAGAATATAACGAACTTGTGGGTAAATCCATTAAGACAATTTTGTGATCGGAAACACCCAGATCAAGTATTTGGAGGTCTGAGATGAGGACTGAATCAGTAATGACTAAATCGAGGGTATAGCCCTTGTTTTGAGTGGGGACCTCGACAAGTTGCCTCAGATTTACAGTCCAGGAGCATTAACAGCTGGGCAGCAGAATAATTAGAGGGAGTGTCCACATGAATGTTCAGATCTCCAAGAATAAGTACATTTGATGATGATGTACAGAAAGATGAGAGCAGCTGTAATGAAATCAGGGTCTTGTTTTGATGGTCGGTAAATAAGAAGTATTGTTATAAAAAGTGGATGCTGACAATTTATTGCCAGGCATTCAAAAGTTGAGAATTTAGGAAGGGGGAGTAGTGATAATTGCAAATCAATCTGATGAATTACAGCCAGACCACCGCCATGTCCACAGCTGCGGGCCTTTTCAAGGTAGGTGTACCAAGGAGGGCAGGACTCATTGAAAACTGAGTATACCTCGGATTTATGCCAGGTCTCAGTCAAACAAATAATGTCAATCCCCCCAGTCTACAATATGATTATAAATTAGACAGGCTTTATTTGTCAGGGACTGAACATTAAAAAGTTCAACTTCGATGTTTAGTGAGGTGTTGCTTTTAACCAGAGGATGAAGAAAGCTGAAACCCTCTCCAGGCTTTCTGTCTCACCTGGACCACAACCGAGCACTGTTTTTAGTCTCCGTGGTAATGACGCTCAGATGACATGTTCGGGCTGTCACGGAGTGAGGTGCTGCTGACCACAAGGACGGAATGGAGCTCCCGGTCTTGATGTAAGCAAACAGCCAACCAGATCCCCTATGGATGTAGCGGGAGCGACGGAGGAGTCCAAGTTGTTTGATGACTGTGATGTCAAATGGAAGGCTGTGGTTGCTGAGCTCCAACAGTTGCGGTGGCAGATACCGAAGCATGCCGACAAGCGGAGGAGATATGGCCCCGATGTAAATAGTCGGCCGTAGTCCGTAAGTGTACAGTTGGACAGCTGTTGTGCAAATTGCAAAGGACTCCAGAAGCGAGACAATCACCAAGATCCCAACAACAGAGCCGACATTCAGGAAATGTAATAGCGGGCCGATAGGCCAGCGCCGATGACACAGCGCAAGTCGGGCCAACAAATGTCACAAGTAGGATTTCTCTGAAAGCAACGATAATAAACGCTGTAAGGTGTTAAGAGCAAATTACAGCCGCTAAATGCTAAAGTTCTGCATAATATCAGAAAACAGCTACAATTAAAATGATATTCAGGTAGTAAAAAATACTTAAGTAATGAATATAGTGTGGAGAAGTGGCGAACAGCCAACGCGTGCATCCTCTCCCAAGCCTAGCAGAAAAGAGTATTAAATTTTAAGGTATCCCTGATGCAGTGACTGAGATATATACTATATATACTGCCTATATTATAGTTGTGGATATAGTGGAGTTAAATGTACTTTAATCTAATTGGCAGTCCCAACATTCCATTCAGCCTAAATGCCATCAAATACATTTTGGGGTGGAAGAGAGAAGAGAAGAAAGCACTTTGCAATTGTTGAAGACAATATGTTGTTTCATTCATTTAATTTCCAGGCACCCATTTGAATCAGATTTGATTAGAACACACCGTTTTTTTTTGTTAACATACTACAGTGACTTTGGATGTATGATGGTTGTCCTATTATTTAGCTACTTCTTTAACGACTAATATGTAACCTGTCCTGGTGAATGTTTTAGATATCTTTGTTGGCAGAGACTGCTGGCGGTTTTTGGCCACTGATTAGAAAAATATGTAGAATATACATTATGAAACGTGTGCTAAGTTATAACTGGAGGACTGCTAAATAATTTTGTTTACTAATTGCTTTATAAAGTTTTTTACATTGTGTACTTTTTTTATTAAGTGCATGTAACAAAATACAATTGTTATGTATTTTATTTCTATTTCACTGTTCTATTCAGTTTCACTGAAATGTGCATTATTGGCATGGGTTATTTATCAGTACCAGAATAGTAACATGAAAGACAAAAGTAAATTCAGATTAGTATATTTACCAGAAAAATGTCTGTTAAACAAAAAAAAAAGTTGTAATCTTGTTCTTGTGCGTTTTGCACTTTGATTGGCTTTACCTGGTTTAAAATATAGCTGTTCTGTGAACTCTTCCAATTGAATAATAGGTGTTCAGTTGACCTTCATAGTGTAGTACTTGATGTGACATTTACCACATTCACAACATTTTGTAATGACTTTGTTTAATTTCTGTTTTTCAACAGAGCATGAGAAAGCAAGCCCTCTGTCCACTCCTACATCTCCTTCAGAAATGCCTGATTATTTAATGTAAGTATCACTAAGCCTTCCTTGTGGTTTTATTTGCAGATTTTTTTGACTTCTTTTAATTTAGGAAGTTGGATTAGTTTGTTTTTTTCTATTTTATAATATGACACAGTCAGGCAAACGTCTTCTTTGGCAAGTGTCATAACTGAGTTATCCTATGCTGTGAGTATTTTTTGTATCAAGTCTTGAAATTCATCTAGTTGTATTGAAATGGGTTCATGTGTTTGCTGGAAATCATATTTTTGTTACTCTCTATAGTTGGGTTCTTTCTGTTACTTTCAGGTGAGGTAGATTAGTCAATCTCAAAGAAATTGCCTTGAAATAGAAATAAGCTTTATCACTCCACAGACAAATGTGTATGGCATAATGTTTGCAGAAAGTTTCTGTAAGGGTGCTCTTGTAATAAAATATATTGTAATTCAAATGAGACAATCTTGTAGGTTTTCTTACTTTTCCCAATTATTCCATTTTCTCATATGACTATGATGATCCTGTTGAACTTGTGTTGAAATAAACCCATAAAACCAAGCACATTAGTAAAAAGGAATAAAAAATCTTGCACACATACTTTTGTGGTTTATTAATTACCATTCTGAGAAATATTTCAAGAAGGCAATACAGCAAGGGTCACAAAGGATGATTACTTGCTAAACTATGTACAGTATGATGTTTATTTACTGCTTCATGCAGCTTACCTACTACAAAACCCATTTTCCCCTCCTTGCAGTTACTGTATCTGCAGTTTAATATTTTGTTATTTGTTTTTTATTATATTGTGTTTATACAGCATCTTCTTTGAAATGTTTCAGTCAATCATTGTAGTCTGAGTTTCCTCTAAACTTTAGGAACTGCTTATTCAACAACTTAGTTAAAATAGGTTAATTTATTTATTTATTTTTTCAGTATACAAGACACATTGACAAAGTTTTTTCAAATGTTAATTTATGCACAGATTATAGAGTACAATTTTATGTATTAATTTTAAATATAAAGTGTAATCTAATATGGTATTCACTTTTTTGGTAAATCCTTGGGTTTAATGTAATTGAGGCTTCAGTTACCAGCCTGAAAAATAATTTTAAACATAGTAAAAATTCAGTCCCAGTTAAAATTCATTATCCCTAGCTTTCGTTAATTCTAATTATTTTATGATTGCAGCAAATACATTACAATAACATCTGAGAAGCAACGGCAGGATTACAAAAGTGATTTTTGTGCAGAATATGATGAATACAGAGACCTACATTCAAGGATAGGCAATGTAACAGAAAAATTTGTTCAGCTTGGTTCCCAAATAAAAACTCTCTCCCCAGGTACTAAGGAATATAAGGTAGGTCTTCAGATAAGGTATTTTATGTTATTTTAAGTTAAATATGCTTCACAGTGCAACAGTATATTTTTGTGCTGGTATATTCTCCACCACTACTACACTTTTAGCTTTTACTGTTTATTCTTGTTTTGTGAATACTTTTAAGAAACGGTGTTGTAATATGTCATAAGAGCAAAATCTTGACAATATTGCATGTGGTATCTTTTAAAAACACTTTAAAATTTTGTTTAACAACTTTTATCTTCAAAGAGACAATAAACTGATATAACAATACCACTTAAGCGATATCCTGCTTTGGCTGCATTAAAAAACTGAGTACACCTGCCTTAGTGCATGGAAGCAGTGCACTTTTTTTGTATTTCCTTTGCACCTTTTTTTTTTTTTTTTAATCAGAACTGCAGTATACCACAAGATGGCAGCAAACCTAACGCATCCTTTTTGTATTTTGAACAGCCCATGTTACATTTGCTTTGGCTATTTCATAGCATTAAATTCAGGTTCATCATAAACATTACTCTTAAATTTATTTTGGGCATTTCTCCCTTTATCCAAGATAAATGTAGGCCAAAAATGTAGGTAGTGTAACTCTGCAAGTCCAGTATCTTATGTTGAAAAAGAATTATGAAGAAAACCACTGTGTAAAAGTGCATATTATTTTAAGACTAAATGCACATTCAGCTTATTTAAATTGATATAAAGTGCACTTCCATTCAGAAGCTCAGAAGAGTATACAAATATTACCCAAAATTAATAAAAATTCATTTTAATGCCCACTAAATGGAAGGGTGTGATCTGTTTTGAGTCCATTATTATAAATTTCTAAACATGCATAAATAAATAGATAAAATAAATATTGATTTTTTTTTTTTCTCTAAAGTTGGAGACTTGTTTAGAATCACATAGGAATTGATTGGTGGGAAGTCAGTAGGACAGCTTGTGGGATAAACTCCAACGCCTTAAGCATTACATCACAATTACTGCCTCCTGTTACGTTCTGAAAGATTTTATTCTTATTAGTCTATGGCATGATTTGTCAAAATTTGTTTTAGCTCTTTCAAAATGTTCTTAGTTGATTTTAAGGATGGTAAAACAATGTATATTTAAGTAATTTAAAATTTTTTTAGGGATAATGTGCTGCTGAAAGAAAAAAGATGTCTTTGGGAGACAGGTATCTAAGGCTCATGATTCTTCATTGCTGTGTATTGATATATATATATATATATGTTTTTTTAGGTAATTGAGGACCAAGTAATTGAAGAATACCGCAAGTATAAAAAGGTATAAAATATTCATTTTCTTTTGTATTTTGTCACTATAAGATGCAGACTTTTATGCATATCTCAAAGTGTATGTCTGACTGCATTTCACATCAAGCAAGTACCACTAGGCCATTTATTTTACAAGGTAGTGACTTGTAAAAAAACAAGCCGCTTTTAAAGCTAATGTCGATTATAAAACTTTCAGACAAAAAGCAACTTTAATTAGGTCATACCCCCGTACCTGATCAGGCATTAATGGTGGAAGTATCCATGTAACATAATGGGGGTACTAGTACCATTTCACTATTGTGTGATGGCAGAACAAATCATTTGAAATATATCCTTGGGGAAAAAAAGTTAAGAGTTAAAACACTAACAAGCCTTGAAATTAAATAAGACCTGTTAGTGTCAATGATTGGTTTTTACTTAAGCAACCGAGTTGAAACAAAAACCTACAGCCACTAACCAATTGACCATGGTGATATTTAAGGCTGTTTCTAACAAATTGACATCAAAAAGCTTTTGAATTTTTTGCTTTGGAAATATCTTTTAAAATGCTGTCTGTAATAAGACTCTGTTCTCTTGATTATTTTTTTTCTTTACTAATTTTTAAAAATGCTAAACGGACTGCTGAAAGAATAAAAATAATATAAAGACATTTTAACACATGGGGAGGTAATGGCTTACATTGATAGGTTATACATAGTTTATGTGGTTACAAAAAATGTGGATTGTCTGAAGAATATTCAGGAATTCTGACCTCTTTACCCTTAAATCCTTCCTAATTAAATTTTAGATATATATAATATACATCAATCAGCCACAACATTAAAACCACTGACAGATGAAGGGAAATAATATTGATAATCTCATTACAATATCACCTGTCAAGAGGTGGGATATATTTTGGCAGCAAGTAAACAGACGGTTTTTAAAAGTGATATGTTGGAAGCAGGAATAACGAGCAAGTGTAATAGTCTGAGCGACTTTCACTGAATTGTAATATCTAGACGACTGGGTCAGATCATCTCCAAAACAGCAGCTGTTATGGGGTGTTCCTGATATACAGTGGTTAGTAACCACCAAAAAGTGATCCAAAAGAGGACACCCAATGAACTGGCAATAGAGTCATGGGCGCCCAAGACTCATAGATGTACATAAAGAGCAAAGGGGTAGCCCATCTGATCCAATCCCATAGAAGACCTGCAGCACAGATTGCTGACAGACTTAATGTTGGCCATGAGAGAAAGGTGTCGGCACACACCATGCGTCGCAGCGTGGTTTGGACGGGGCCTTCACAGTCGTAGACCGTTCCAGAGTGCCCATGCTGATTCTAGTCCATTTCTGAAAGTGCCTACAAAGGGCACAACTGCTGGATCATGGAGAAGTGGTAGAATGTTCCCTGGTTTGATAAATCACATTTTCTTTTGGATCATGTGGGCAGCTAGATGGGTGTATGTTGTTTACCTGGAGAAGATACGGCAGCAGGGTGCACTATGGGAAGAAGGCAAGCCAGCGGAGAAGTGTGATTCTCTGGGCAATGTTATTCTGGGAAACCTTGGGTCCTGGTATTCGTGTGGATGCTACTTTGAGACATGTACCACCTACCTAAAGATTTTTTTATTTCACGTACACTTCTTCATGGTAATTGTATTCCCTGATGGCATTGGCCTCTTTCAGCAGCATAATGTAATGTGCAACACTGCAAAAAATTTTCAGGAATGGTTTGAGGAACATGATAAAGAGTTCAAGATGTTGTGGCTGATAGGTGTATACTGCTTGTTATATTGTTTGTCTCAAAGCGGTGGACCCTTCCTATTCAAGGGTTAATTAAATTAATATTCTTCTTTCAATTTAATGAATTCACTAGAATGTTCTTTATTGTGAGGAACCGGAGCACGGGTTGGCAACAATAGGGTCAATGTCACATTCATGCACACAGAGCCTTTTTAGAGTTGCCGGTTAACCTACAACACATGCTTTAACATTTGAGAAGACACCTGGAGTATTCTGAGGATATCCCTTGCAAACACTATGAAAGATGTATGTGCATGCCCTTACTGAGATTTTAACCCAGGACTGCTTGATCACGTCTCTTTTATTAAAAAGTGTTGCACTATATTATTTCTCAAGTGTATTTTTAAAGTATCAGACTTTTGCAACAGAACCAAATGTAATTGTTTGATTAACACTTTAAAATGATTACCAGGATGCTTAACCTTGTATCCGTACCAAGGCTACCACCAAAAAAAATAAAGTGCATTAATTATTAGGACACAATGTATATGTCTAGTGCATAGCATACTTTTTTTATACTGATACTTTTACTTAATATTTTGTGTTTTAATTTTTCTTCCTCCAAGGTGTTTAAAATTGTAACTGTTTTGTTATGTTTCTAAAAGATCAGCCAGAGGCTGCTCAAAACAAAGGTGTGCAAAGATTTTATGTGAAATCAAAAAATGGTTTCCTGACATAATTATCATCTTTTGAATGGGAATTATGCCTATTTTAGCATTTGGTACTTCATTTAATTCTGTATTCTTCATGACTTTTTTTTTTTTTTTATTAAAGAAATGTCCTGGATATAATGAAGAAAAGAAGCGCTGCGAGTATTTACATCAGAAACTGTCACACATAAAACGCCTTATACTTGATTATGACCAAACCAATAATGCGCCTTAGGAGTGTTAAACTGAACAGTCTCTGCAATGGACCAAAACACTGTCTACAACTAGCACTGGAGTCATGCTGAGAAAGTGGAGAAAACTGCATATTTCAAGGTGGAACGTTCACCTCTCAAGACATGGCCCATCCTACCTCAGTTGGGACTGTGTAGTGTAGGGGTGGCATTTCTCCTATGGATTGCGCCGTCTCTATTACTGCCATGTTCATATTTAAATACAGTAAAGGATGAATATGGCAGCATATCTGCTAATGTATGTACATCAAGATGATTTTGATTGGATGATGCCAGATAGCCTTTATTGTTAGATACTTTTACTGGGACCTTTACCGTAAAGTTTTGCCAGAAAAAATATTCACCAGTTTGGATTAACATTTTCTGTACACAGACATGGAAAATAGATTTTATTATTGTTTTGTGGATAAGAGATAGGGTCCAAAGATTTTTGTTTACCATTCTCAACTTTTGACCAGTCATCCACAACCAAAATGCTGTTGCTTAAAGCAGGCTGACAGAAGAGGTCACCAGGTAGCGTGGATTGCCTCCACTGTTGATCTTTCCAGCTTTCTGCACAGATGATAAGTAAGATTAAAAACAGTTGTGCAGATATGCCGGTGGCTTGAGTGCTTTATCTTCCATGGCAGCAATTATTGTATAAATAGTTTGGACATGAAAACATGGACTTGTATTCCATAAGCAAAACAAAGCTGTTAATTCGCATTCAGTTCGACAACTGGTAGCACACATTTCATTCAGCTAAATAGACAACAACATGAATGAAAACGAAGAAGTTTCCTGGTGCAGAAAAAAATACATTTGCTGTGAATTCATGCCCCATCATCCCCCCTCAAGTGTATTAAGAAAAAAAAAAGGAAATAAGTTAAACCAAGGGTACAACTAGTTATTTTGGTCTTGGTTAATACATCAATAATCTGTTGTGACAATTCTCAAATATCTTGAATTGGTATTAAATATGTAGATATCGAAACGTAAAGTTATCTTTCTGTGACCCTGCCATCAAGTCTTGTTTAATTTAGTAATGGCTTTTAAAAATAATAATCTACATTGTTGTAACTCCATTGCAAGCTTTTTTTAAGCTTATGATAAAATATTTAAAAAATTAGGTGTATTCCAAGAGTGATTTAAGCGGTAGTGCTTTTTTTAATATAAATATTACTCAATTAAATTTACCAAAGTGAAGCTGGATCCAGTTTAGCCTATTTAGAGAAATGAGCCAGATCAAGCACACAGAGTGTTCAAAAGCATTTCAACATTCCCAGCAGTTTAGTTGTCATGTGCTTTTTTATGTCACAAAGTGAATTCAGATTATGGCCTCCAAAGTTGTAGCACCTGAAATAATTTCCATTGTGTACTTTGTCATTTTTTTTGTGTGTTAATTCTACAAGTATTCCTGTTAAGAGGCTCAAACTTGTTCATTTTATATAACTTTATGATAACTAGAGCACATTGTTTATTAAAAAATAAAAGCTAAACTCAGTAGATGACTTTGTATCTGTAGTACTCAAAAAAGTAGACCTTTCTTGGCAAATTACAGTTACTTTTCATATTCCATCATTTTTCACATGCGAATTACCTTTAACTATTACTGCATCGTTTAAGTCAGAGTACAGTAATTGGGATCACTGGATGTGTGAAAGTCTGTTACAATATCAGTTTACAGTATTGCACAAATGGGCAGCACAATATTTGCAACATTGGTTTTATCCATCCAAGCCTAGATTTCTGTTTACTTGGTTCTGAATGTGAATCACTGCATACTTTCAAGTGTCCTTTATGAAGTTTTATTATGACAGGAAAGGAACAGTGCCTGTTTATAGAACTCTTTTTAATGTCAGGGACCCCATCAATTACAGTAATTAGTCATTCCTCTGCTGCATTATATTTAGTATTTTATACAAGACAATATTTTTGTGTGTTTTGTGAGCCCCTTTTTGATCATTTTCAAACTTGATGTCTTGTTCCTACACAATTCTTGGCAGAGGAAGATTCCTTTATCTGAAGATTGTGATGGTCTCTGTGTATTCTGTGTCTGCTCTACAAATGAATAATGCAAGTGCTAAAACGTTGGCTCATGTGTATGGTGATTTTTTTTATACAGCTTGCACTTTCAACCCTTCTCTTTAAATTTAGGTCCTTAGAATTGCTGAGTTTCATCTGGAATGGCCAAACACACGGGCCTCTTCCGGGTACCATAGTTTAACTAAAGAGGACTTCCATTTCCTAAATAGAATGTGTTAAACATATGTTAATGCAGACGTACTATTGCAAAGTTCGAACACATTACAAAAGTGAAGTACTTTACAGTGCAGAATTAACAATGAAAGGAGGTTTAAAAATGGTCTGTTTGTAAGAGTTTGGCACATGTCAAATTCTGTATGTGTTACAGTATATTTTTAGTTTCTAACCATATGCTCTTGGGGAAAAAAATTCATACTCGGTTATCAAAGGCAAATGTAATATATATTTCAGGCAAGTGTAAGAAAGGCTAAAAATATGAATTGTTTTTGGAAGCGTTTCCAGCCAATTTAACGGGGGTCAGGTCTGGTTTAATTCATCGACACCTTTGTAATATTTTCTTGTGTGGAGATGTTCATCTCCCCACATTTTACAGAATTCACTGTGATATTTTCAAATGTGGGTGGCAATTTGATAGTAGATTATTTTAAGTGGTTGTTTTCCTCTTAAGTAATATTACTCTGGCAGTCTGTTAATAAAACATCAACATCCTATAAAAGAGCCACAGCTTTTTGCAAGTCAACAAAATATAACGGGACATCTTTCTGCTAGTGTGTCTTGACCCCATTTCCCTGACCAGTAATCTTAGTGCAGAGACTATACACTTTTTCAGACTTATTTCAAATTGTTCAGACCTATTTTCAAACTATCTACTTTTCATGTACAAAAAAAACTAGAATTTAATTGCACACCATCTGGATCTGCTTGGTTATGGAGAAAGCTAAGATAAATGTGGTCTTTTTTCATGTGTGTGCATCATAATGTTTGAGCAGTGAGTGGAGCGAGCTGCTGTTTAGCAGAGGGTTCAGAATTACACTGAAGTTCAAATTTTCAATGTAGGGTCCACTGCTCTATACATTTACTGCTCTGGTCTTAAAAATTGATGAAAGTGTTTTTCCCCTCTTTCAATTGATAAAGTTCTATTTCTAATATATGCTCCTAAGTTTATTTTTAAACTGTAAATTCTGCAGCAATGTGGCTGGCACATTCCAGTTTTATTTGCTGATACAAAATGTGAAAAAATAAATGTATTGAATGTTAAGTTTTTGTCATTCATCCACCTATAAGATGAACATAACTAGTCTAATTTATTTATGTATTGCAGCATTTTTAAAGTTAATTTTGGGAAGGTGTAAAGGAGAAAGAAAAAGACCATTTGGCTTTAAAGTGAGTGGGTTAATAAAGAATGCATCTTTTTCAAATGTTTAATTTTAGTTACATTTTACTACCATTTTGAATTTTTCAGAGCTGAAAAAAATAAAATCCTATTTAATGTTTCATGTGAAATAAACAGTTCTTTATCATTGTATCACTTGTGCCCTCTTTCTTTGTACTAATGTATGTTTGGTAACATTTAAATATTCCCTTTTATAGGTGCAGTACTTAGATTAGTAATTAGATTTTTAAATGTCATGAAAGCAAGTATGTGACTGAAATGGCAGGGCATAGTTTTTAGGAGTAAGTATTCTAATCAAAGTGAAGAGGTTAGTGGACATGAGACAAGTTTCTTGCCCCAAATATTTTTTACTCTCAATTTCAGGTATTAAATTAAATTAAGATTGCTTATATTTGATACCTGTGAATCCAAATGCTCCATATCTGGTTTTTAGTTTTGTCACGTTAAGTTCAGTCATGGTGCTTTAGCTGTTATATCAACATTAGTCTTGTGGAGCCAGATGTGATTCTTGAACAGGAACCTTCATCCGAGGACAAGTTGTCAAAAAGTTTGTTGTGACCAGTGACAAAATCCGCTGATTAAAAGGATCCTCCCACGGGGTTTTTTCATTAAAACTCACCCCTAGTGTCCCCCACTTCGGGCACTTTAAACATGTCTGTGGTTGTAGTGTCTCATTCCCACTCTTGCATTAAATATTCAAAATAACTGTGGAAAGTCAGTGGGAAAGGAAAAGGAACTGAGCGAAAAAAATGATACTGACAGAAAACAGAAAGCTCACATTATCGGTTCAGGAGCTCATTAGTACAGGGCAGCTGAAGCTTAATGATCGATTTGTATCTTGTAATAAGCGTGGCAACTGAGGAGATGGACACACACGTAGACCAGACCACTGCAGGTACCTAGCCCTACACAAGTACCTCCGTCTTCTACCATATCTTTCTGTCATTTTGACTGTTGCATCAGTGTATGGCATAACAATTGCATGTAGAGTTTAAATGAGCATTGTGGTAGATGGATCAATCAATCAACATTTATTTATATAGCACATATTCATACAAAAAAATGTAGCTCAAAGTGCTTTACAAGATGAATAGAGAAATAGAAGACACAATAAAAGATAAACATAAGTCAACATTAATTAACATCGAATAAGTAAGGTCCGATGGCCAGGGTGGACAGAAAAAACAAAAAAAAACAAAACTCCAAAAGCTGGAGAAAAAAAATAAAATCTGTAGGGGTTCCAGACCACGAGACCGCCCAGTCCCCTCTGGGCAATCTACCTAACATAAGTCAAACATTCCTCTTTGTATTTAGGGTTTTCATGGAAGGACCTGATGATGATGGTCACATAGACTTCTGGCTTTCAGTCCATCAATGTTGGTGCATCATGATGCTTTGAGTAGGTGGTGGTGGAGCAGGCCGCCACCACAAAGAAACCGGGAAAAGAAACAGAAGAGAGAGTTGGGGTCAGTACGGATTTTAGAGCCACTATGAATAGTTATTGTGATGAATTGAACATACAGACTATCAGTATTAAGTTAAAGTGAAGTTATGAGAAGGCCATGTTAAAGTAATGTGTTTTCAGCAGTGTTTTAAAGTGCTCCACTGTATTTGCGTGGCGAATTCCTATTGGCAGGCTATTCCAGATTTTAAGCGCATAACAGCAGAAGGCCGCCTCACCACTTTTTTTAAGCTTAGCTTTTGGAATTATAAGGAGACACTCATTTGAAGATCTAAGGTTACGATTTGGAATATAACGTGTCAGGCATTCCGATATATAAGATGGAGCGAGATTATTTAAGGCTTTATAAACCATAAGCAGTATTTTAAAGTCAATCCTGAATGACACAGGCAACCAGTGTAGTGACATCAAAACTGGATTAGGTGCTATTGATAAGTACAGCTGTGTGTCATCAGCATAGCTGTGGTAACTCACGTTCTAAACTGAGATAATCTGACCTAACGGAAGCATATAGATTGAGAAGAGCAGCAGACCCAGCATAGAGCCTTGTGGGACACCATATAGAATATCATGTGTCTTTGAGATGTGATTACCACAACTCACAAAGAATTTTCTACCTGCCAGGTAGGATTCAAACCAATTTAAGACACTGCCAGGGAGGCCCACCCATTGACTAAGGCGATTTCTAAGAATATTGTGATCAATGGTGTCAAATGCAGCACTCAGATCTAAGAGGATGAGAACAGATAAATGGCCTCTGTCTGCATTTACCCGCAAGTCATTTACTACTTTAACGAGTGCAGTTTCTGTGCTGTGATTTGTTCTGAAACCTGACTGAAATTTATCAAGAATAGCATGTTTATTGAGGTGGTCATTTAATTGCAAAATGACTGCCTTCTCTAGAATTTTACTTAAGAATTGCAGGTTGGAGATGGGTCTAAAATTTTCAAAGGCAGAGGGGTCAAGATTATTTTTCTTGAGCAGGGGTTTAACTACAGCAGTCTTAAGACAGTCTGGAAAGACTCCTGTATCTAATGACGAATTAACTATGTCCAGAATATTGTCATGTGTTTATGTGTAGGCTGATTAACGAGCTGCCTCAAATCAAAAGAGTCCAGGAGGTTCATGAATTCCTTTACCTTTTGGTCACACTGATTGTCGACATGAAAGTTAAAGTCGCCAACTATTAAGAGTGCGTCATGGTTTGTAACTAAAATTCACATTAAGTCAGAGAATTCCTCAAGGAAAGACGCTTTATATTTGGGAGGTCTCTACACGGATAATACTAGAACGTGAGAATCTCCATGAATAACAACGGCGAGATACTCAAAGGACTTAAATTTACCAAAACTAACATCTTTACATTTTAAACGGCTCGAGTAAATATATGCCAATCCGCCACCCTTTTTCCCCTAGCGGTCTGCACGAGTAAAACTGTAATCCGGAGGCGCAGATTCGATTAAAACAGCCGTGCCATTTGAGTTAAGCCATGTTTCATTTAGTGTAATAAAATCAATCTTTCTATCACTAATAAGATTGTTTATAAAAAATGTCTTGTTAGTTAAAGCTCTAACATTTAATAGTGCCATATTTAATGTTTCTGAAGGGCAGAGCTGAATTTTATGCGTGTTATTGGTAATCGGAACAAAAATGAAGTTATTTTTGTTAACGCTCTGTGTGTACTTTTTATGTAATCTACAATCCGTTTTTATAGTCTTAATGCAGTGTTGATCTGAAGTAGTAATTTCAATTAAATTATTGGTGTTTATGCCGCACTGCCTAGATTTTTTTCGTGCATTAAGATTTGTTATTAGAATATTAATGTGCACTTTAACGGAAGACTCTGTTAAGCCATTATGTCCTATCAAAGCAGTAGCATTATGTAAGGGGTTAAAAGTAGTAGACAGTCAAGATTGACGAATTACCTTAGCAATGTTTTCGGAGAGGACCTGGGCGCCAAATCTGTTCGGATGCAGTCCATCCCGCTTGAAAAAGCGCGGCCTTTCCCAAAAAAGATCCCAGTTGTCTTTAAACCCGATGTCTTGATTCTCGCAGAAGCCTCTCAGCCAGTTGTTTAAACCCAGCAGACGACTGTAGTATTCATTCGATCATCTGACGACAGGTAGTGGACCCGAGATGGAGATTTTTGCAGATGGGGTTCTCTCCTTCGTGTCTTCAACTAGTGCTGCGAAGTCAGCCTTGAGAACCTCCGACTCTTGGTGCCTTATGTCATTTACGCCGGCGTGTAGAATGATGGATCCAATTGCCCTCTTGTGCTTCTGGTGGAAGGTCGGCGCCCGCCTCATCACATCTCGAACTCGAGCACCGGGAAAACAAGAAACAAAGGATTTTCGATTAAGGCACGTGATATTCAGGTTTCGTACAATCGAATCACATACCACGATTACATCACCCGGGGTTGAAGGCAGACTGGGGACGCGGAGAGGGTCGAGTTGGTTCTGGATTTGAATGCTCGCCTGTGCCGATGGAGGTGTTCTAGCCTTGAACCCCCGCCTGCAAAGCTGAAACCTGTCGAGGTCTTCATCAATGTTGTTGTTGCTCCTACGAGGCGCGGGGGTGAAGCTTACTTGCCCTTGGACTTGAGTGGCACGAGGTGGGGTTGATGTTACGCCGACTTCAGTTGTTGGGTGTGGTTTGTCCAGCAGCCGAGTCTTCAAGTCTCTGAGGTACCTTCGTCTGGACAGGAGTTTCTGAATCTGTTTGTCGAGTGCCTGGAGTTCTTCGACGACGACGGCAACACGATTCATCTCACTGTCGGCCATTGTCTGCTTCTACTTCTTTGGATGTACTACTGTACAATTTAAATTGTTGTGGCTGCATGCTGGAATGTTATGTTTGCAGTTCCAGTTAGACAGGAACTTTAACTTACTTTAGTTATTTGTTTAGATGTCAGAAAGTGACTACTGGGCAGCCATGTCTGTGGTTCAGCTATGGTGCTGTCGGGCACATTTACTGTTTTGGATGTTTTGAGTACTGGACTGCATCTCCTGTGGCTCTTCTGCTGTTAAGTGAGCTGATAAAGACCTCCTCACCTCCTTTTGATGAAGTATGACACACTGTTTACTTCCAATTGACATTTTCACAAACATCCCTTGCTAGTTCTTTTAGCCTTGCATCGACCCCGGCATGATTGTCGAAACTGAACAACTGAGCACAGACAACCTGCCATTCATGTTTACCATTAGTCCACTGTTGTGTTTGAATGCCAATGTAAAATCTGATTTTACTGAAAGTTTTTCCCCTTGTAGCAGCTTTTGTTTATTTTTAACATGTATAATGTGCCCACTGTACAGGCAACTTACATATGCCTTTATAGGGATCTTTTTAGGAGACTTCACCTGTAGACAGTTTATAATGATTAGAAACTTGCTTGCAGAGCCGGTTAACATGAGCAGTATTAGGGTCACTGAGTCATTAAATAAAATTTTATAGCCCAAGGAAAGCTTTAAAAATGACATAATGGCAGAAAAATCAAGCCCAATACCCAACGTTCACAAAACTGTATAGTGGAAAACAAAGAAAAGTAGGTACACGCCATTAAAGACCGTGGTCCACCTTGGAGATTTGATAGTGATGTTCAGTGGCATATAACCAGTCTAACTGGAGGGGTTTGTTTCCCCCTCTGACATTTTATACAGCAAGGGGATGGGATACCAAAATGATGAAAAAAACACTTAGAAAGCAGAGGACAGGATTTCAAAAAATAGCTCAAAATGCTGCATGGTTTTTGAAAAAGTAGCCCCAAAAAAGACCAACTCAATGAATACCATTTTTTCTGGTGGCTGCTAATCTAAAATAGCCCAATTTGATGAGAATTACGGATATGGCAACACCAAGTACCACCTCTCTTTGCTGTTCAAAATTGTCACCCCAGCTTTGAACGTTGCTGCCTTCAGGAGGTGTTGAATTGAGTTAGAAATGTGACATTCAGCGAGCCCATCTAATTGTTCCCACAGACGTATTCTATGCCTGGCTCTGCGATAGTAATGTCCATCTGCCTACCTGTCCGTCTGTCCGCATGAAACAGCTCTGCTCCCAAGGGATCTATTTTTGGTTAAATTTGCCTCACTTGTTTGTCAAGGAAATTTGGTGGGATAGTTTAGTTTTTGTTGAGATAGTTTATATCCAGCCCACTGTACACATTTTTGAAATTTCTATATTTCCAATTGAAAAGCAAACCCCATTATCTTAACACAGTTAAACCTTCTGTGCATCATCAATGATGAATTAGTGCACTGTTTGAGTGTTACCTTCAGAGTGGTTACTTGTGTAGATTTTATATTTCTTTCTTTTACTCAATCAAACACCACTCCTTATGGCAAACCAGTGAGCCACCTACAGTTGTTCACACCAAAGCAAATACTCCTCACTGCAGGACACGGGATATGGTGGGGGCCCAATGTAGGAGAGCTAATATTCTGGCTTCGGCCTGCATTTCACCCCACATTCGTCTTCTGCGACTTTCGCAAATCTTAGCTAGAGTAGCACACTCTTCCTGCCCCTGGAAATTGAAGTGGCTAAGTGACATGATGTTCCTGTCCGTATTAAGAAAAATGTATGAAAGATGGCTTGATGGCACTTTATGCTTCAGTGACTAGAGTTGTACTCTGTATTTCCAAAATATGGCTGCAGTACCTAAAGATTATAACAATTCCATTTTACACTGCCTACTTTTGTTTTGTGTTTTATCGTACATCCATCTTAATAAAAGGATAAGCATCGGTGTGTCCATCCAGTTACTGTGTCTCTGTCATTCCAGCAGATGCCACATCACAAACCTTTGTAGTAATAAGATGCGTTTGTCATTCCAAGAGATGGTGCATCACAAACAATAGCACTGCTTTTACAAATCCCATACCAAATAGTTTATAATAGAGACCTATGCATTGCATTTTTATTCCAACAGATGGTGCATCACAAATATTTGTAGTAATGCATTCTACTACTACAATTGTTTGTGATGTGCCATGTATTGGAATGACAAATGCAGTGTATTTTATTACTGCACGCATTACAAAATACATTCCAATAGATGATGCATTGCACAAATTAAGACTGTTTTTATAAATCCTACACCAAATGACATGTAACAGAGACCTATGCATTGCATTTGTCCTCCCCACAGATGTCGCATCATAAACATTTGTAGTAATCGATTTTATTATTACAATTGTTTTAGATGCAGCATCTGTTGGAAAGACAAATGCAATGCATTTTATTGCTATATGCATTACAAAATACATTCCAAAAGAAAGTGCATTGCAAACATTAGTGCTGAGGTCTACCTTCATTATTTACATTTCAGGCTGCCTTAGATGGGTAACACAGTAAGATTTTCATAAATCAGACGTCATTTATAAAGAGCGTATTGTTTTAAACAGTTTGCTGATACCTGGAACTTCAGTAATCTGCTATGGTTATCATCTTTTTAAGGATGGTGCCCAGCAAGTCTGTGAATAGGAAATTGGACTTGTATTGTTACTTTCCATTTTCTAATATATATTCATATATTATTTTATTGTTATTTGTGAATTTTTTTTTTCTGTATCCTGGTGTAAGATTGGTAGGGAGTTGTTCATGGTCACCCATTTTTCCAGTTATGGTTGCTGCTTCTCTGGAGGTATAATTATGGCTCCTGCAGTTTAGTTATTTAAATGGTGCGTCACAAGGCCATTAGTTGTACCACCAAAATGTCAGCTTGTTCTCTTGTTTTGCTTCTTATGCAACATAATGTGAAATCTTCAGCCACTCTGACCTCGTTTTATCCCCATATTAGTAGCCATTCAATTGTGTAATAAGGAACTCAAGTCAGATGACAGTGCTGGACAAGAAGTGGAGATCCTGAAATACTTCTTGCACTACGAAATATTGCTATGATTAAATATCTCTGAAGAAAAAAACTGTGCGGATGATGCCTTCGATTATAGAGGGTTATCATCTGGTATAGATGAGAAATGTGTTTGCACTTCACATGTTGTGTTTTAAAGTATGTGTGATTCTTGGAAATTACATTAATGAAACAAACAAATTGCTGTGAAATGAAGCAGTCGATGCTGCACTTAATTTAATTAAAGCAGACTGGAATATTTGGTACATTAATCACCATGACTCACTTCAGACCAGAGAGAATTCTTATCACTTCAAACTTGGTCACTGTGACTTCCACTAGGTGGCAGCAAAGCAACAATCACGAGGTTCTTGCTGTTCAGACTTGAGGAGCAGAAGGTCTGTGTGTGTGTGGAAAAAAGAAAGCAGGAGACATCCAATTTAATATCTTTGTACAAAGGAAAGATTATGCAGAGTGATTTAGAGCTTTGAATTATAAAAGTTATAACTGAATGTTTCATTTTGGCCAAAATTGTCATGCTTCAGTTGAACAACCTGAGAAACAGCTTCCATCTGCTGTATTCATTTTTTAAGCCACATATTTTTGTGATTTGGGTTTTTTCTCACTTTAGTCAATACTTCCTCATTTGTGGTAAACAGGTTATGCATTTTCAACGAATGACACATAAACACTAACAAAAAAATAAAAACTCTCCCAAGTTGTTCTTCAAAAATCTTCATCTATGCAACATTCAGTCCAGCAAAGGTATACAGTAAGTGTAGCTCAACCAGACCTCACAGCCCCAGAGCCGAGCAGCGGACCGGGCTTGGTGAAATGAGGTGTCGTGGGGAGTGAAAGCTCTGACATAAAACATCCGAACAAAAGCTTGGCTGAAAAACTGCTCCTCTGCTAGTAGTTCAGATTATTTGACCAGCAGCACTCAAGAGAAATCAACAGATTATACGTTTACAGGATCGTTATTTTCATGTTTACAGAGTCCTTCATATGAATATTTTAAAAACATCTCTTTCTTCCTCTTTATTTTTTCCCACTTCTTTATGGGGTCAACATGCTTGATCAACATTCTCCATACAGCTGAGTCCTGCACCTGCTCACCAACCAAACCATTTTCTTCTTCAGATCTTCTTTCACTTTTCCATCCACCTCCGCTTTGGCCTCCCTGACTTTCTTTTCCCCAGTACTTCCATTTCCACCACTCTTTTACCCACTTATTCATTGTCTCGCCTCATCACACATCCATACCACTTTAGCTTCTTTCCATTACTTTCTTAGATATCTCTCCCACTTTTGTTGTACCTCTGATTCTGTCATTTTTTTGTAACTCCACATATCCATCTCTCAGTTTTGTGCCACATCTAACTTCTTCTACGCTCCTTTCACCTCCCATGTCACAGCTCCGTACATCACTGCTGGTCTTAAAAACCTTAACATTTAACCTTAATTCTTTGACCACATAATACTCCTGATACCTTCTTCCAGTTGTTCCATCTGCACTGCACTCTGTGGGTTATCTGTACATCTAATTCTCCACCTCAAGCTACCACTGATCCTAGATATTTAAACTTATCCTCTCTTTTCAACAGCCTGCTGGCTAACGTCTGAATCCTTATCATCATTAAACCTAATATATTCTGTCTTCTTCCTATTCATCTTCAGTCCTCTGTCTTCCAAGGCCCTTCTCCATTCTTCCAGTTTCCTCTGCACTTGTTCTTTTGTGGTGCTACACAATGTCTTTGGTAAAAAGCCTGCACCAGATGGATTGGTATTCAATCCATGACTCAGCACATCCATAATCAGATCAAGGAGGCAAGGACTTAAAGAAAAACCTTGATGCAGACCTCCTCTAACTGGGATCCTGTATGTTCTTTTAATTCAAGTCTTTGCTTCCTCATACACATCCTGGATAATCCTCACATACGTCTCTTGTCCTCCTTTCTCTCTCATTCACTTCCAGCCCTCCTGAGCAGAGGCTGCAGTGGGTACTGGTTCACCAAAACTGGACAGTTAAAGGCTAGAAAAGCATAGCGTGCTCTGACAAATTTTGATTTCTGCTGAGGCACGCCGGTGGCAGGGTCAGAATTTGGCACCAACAGCATGAAGCCATAGGCCCAAGCTGTTTTGTGTCAACAGTCCAGGCTGCTGCTGGCTTATTTGAGTTATGTTGCATCCTTTGTGGCCACAGTTTGTTCATTTTCTAATAGCAAACATCTCAAACTGGTTTCATGAACATGACTATGAGTTCAGTGGCTTCTTCAGCCTCCTGGTCAGAATCTAATAGAACTCCTTTGGGATGTCATGGAACAGGAGATTCACAGCAAGGAGGTGCAGCTGACAAATCTGCAGAAACTGCATGATGCAATCATATCAGTGTGGACCCGGATCTGAAAGGAATGATTCCAGCATTTTCAGGTATCCATGCCATGAAGAACTGAGGCTGTTTTGAGAGTAAAATGAGGCCCTCCTCACTATTAGTATGGTGTTCCTAAGAATCTGCTCAGTGAGTTTATTGTAACATATTTAGAACAAAGATGGCCAGAGTTTGTTGGTGCTGTCAGAGATCTGAGAATGACTTCTTTGGGTTACTTGAATAAGTTTTAAATTCTGGTTTCCTTCTTGCCAATAGGATAAAGGGGTCTTCCATGATGTAATTGGACAATGAAGATTTTGCTTCCTGAACACTTTTGGATATATCTTATTAATTGTATTTCCATGCTGATCACAAAAAACACCTTTACACTTTCTTATCATTTACCATTCTATTCCAATTTCCTATTTGTGTGATTTTCTCTCATATTATAATTTGTAGGAACAAAAACCAGAAGGTTTGGGGGACAGAAATGATCCCCGTATAATTGCAAGATCTCAAATCAGGAAATAAACCCAAGTAGTCTTCTTTAGACACAAATTAAGAACTGACTGTGTCAAGACGGCACAGGAGCAGTTTTAAGAGCTGGGATGCAGAAGAGGTGGGTTCAGGTGACCGGAAACTGGATGTGACATCATTGGTGGAAGGTCTGTCAATTGCCTTTTCTGTAAAGACAAGAGGTATTAAGTGACAGCACCAACCTCTGGTTTGGAGTGAAATTACATGCAGTCAAACCTTGAAGTTGTCCTCTAATCATAAATGTGTGACAAAATATACATATGAAGTACAACAACTACAACAGGAGCATCTGTGCTGATCTAACAGTAGTGGCCCTACTACTAGCAATGCAGCTTGGATACAACAAGTCCCGTTCAATTATTTGTGAATGGGACAGATGTGGGAAAGAATCTCCTTATGTTAAATAGATCAGGCTGCTCACAAAACACTGGTCTCCAGAGCAGAAAGATATGTTTGCCTCCTTTTCATACAAAACTGGGACAGATGGAACATTTCATAAACACAACAAACAATTAAAGGTTTCCACAAATAACTGATTCCAAGGTAAAGGGATCCATTGTTGTTGGTCAACAAATTGGACACATCAACAATAACAAGCTGTTCAATGACCTGCTAGTGAGGATTGAGGAAATTGCACAGAAGACATTCAAGGATGTTGCTAACAATTTTCTTGGCAACTACAGAGCACCAACTACGTCCAGCTGCTTGAACACAAGCTTAAAGCATACAAAACCAAGAAGTACAGCATATCGCTAAAGATTCATTTTCTGCATTCACACTTGGATTTCTTGCCAGCTAATCTTAGCACAGTCCGTGATGAACATAATGAACGTTTCCAACAGGGCATAGCAAAGATGAGAAAGCAGTACCAGGGAGAGAGGAATTCATCAATGCTGGCTGACTATTATTTGAAACTGAAATGAGAAGCATCAAACATTGAGTACACAACAAAAATCAGCAGCAAAATATTTGAACTAGTGTAACATGTAGGCATTATTAAGCCATTAAACACACTACATTCAATAAAAGTAATTTCTGGTTTCTGCAAATTTGTACACAGTCAGACTGAAATTATATTTGTGGTCAGCTTGAATCTCTCTATCATGATTACCAAATGTTTTGCTAGGAGCCAAAAAGTTTTTCAAAATTCAATGCCATTCATTGAAATAGAATTTATTTCACAAATTGTTTTGGAATATTTTTATAGGTGGAATGGTGGCTAAGGATCTGCACAGGTATCTGGAAGATTGTTGGTTCAAATCCTATTACTGCCATAAGGGATCCTACTCAGTTGGGCCCTTGAACATGGCCCTTAACCTGAAAATTGCTCCAGAGGCAGTGTAAAATGGCTGACCCTGCATTCCGATCCCCCCAAAGATCATGTGAAAAGACATTTTCCTCTTGTGGATTAAAAAAGTATATCAAAATATTTGAATATGTGCTTCAGTGTAAATGTTTAAAGTCTAAGACTTCTTGATTGTAATTTTTCAGTCTCTGATAGAGTTCCATAAATAGCTAGATCTCTAGTAAAGGATCAAAAATTAGAAAAATAGCATCATATGTGTAATCACTGACCTTGAAATAGTCTAAAACAAGAGTGGGCCGCACTGGCAGCAGGTTTTTGTTCCAACCCAGTTTCTTAATGTGTAGTCAATTATTGCTGATGAAGCACATATTGCTCAAGTGACATTTTGTTGCTTCATTTTAGTGGTCTCGCTTCTTCAGGTTCTTCACCCTGAATTGCTTAGTTCAGCCTTAAATAGCTGCATTCACTGCTTTTAATGGCTCCTTATTAGTTCTCCATCTAGCTTGTTGCCATTTACCCCTGTGTGGATTCATCGTGCACTGTTTGGTTTAATAAAATACTTAAAAGAAAAATGTGACAGACTGAAAATGATCTGTTTTAGGCTTCAAGTCATTTGGATGTTATCCTTGGAAAGGAAAAAATAGAACCTAAGATTGCAGACTAACAAGCCATAAAATTAAATAAGGTATGAGGATGGCAAGTATTGGTATCTAATTAAGCAATTGGGTTGAAACGAAAACCTGAAGCCACTGTGGCCTTCCAGGACTGACGTTGACCACCCCAGTCTAAAAAATGCTCTAACCAGAATTGAAAAATAGCTATTTGATATTGTGTAGCTAATTATGTTTAGCATACACACACAGCTGAAGTGAGCACAATTCTTTCAGGCAAGGACCTTAACAGATTACAATACTTTCACTGTTCACAGATAATTAAAAGAATGGGCTGTGTTGGGGTCTTAGCAGAACACAGTCCTTCAAATAACTCACTGAATATGCTAACCGTGTGGGCATTTAAGGTTTGTCAGGAAGCCTCTAGCCAGGAGTCCTAAGAATGCCTTGAAATTGAACTGCAAAAATCAGCAACCCCCACTTAGGGGACTGAAGTATGATTGCACTGTTCCAATGGCTCATCTACGGCCATCAATGATTATAATAAAATGTGTTGTAATGCTGACTGGGCTTCCCCGCCCTATGCACCAACAGCAGGAGCAGAAAAGAAGTGTCTGAACCGCAGCCCGTCAGAGACTGGACAGAAAGAGCGTCAAAGCAAAGGGGGCAGAGCACGAGGGGACAAAAAGAATAAGTAGCTGAGGAATGCAAGGAATTCATAAGGATAACGGAGACAGAACAGTGAGAGATTGGAGGAAAACAGTGCTAGCCTGAGCAGCGAGCGAGACCATAAGCACTTGTGACCTTAACACCAGGCTGACGAGAGGGAAACCGTGGAAGAGACTGCAGTGCATAATTAAAGTAAGCTTACCTGCTGTCCTGTGTGGTTCCTTCAGGGGTCACTACAGTATGTTGGGAGGAAGTCCTACATTGTAAAGCACGTTTAAAATATCCTTTCTTTTGCACCATATTTATCTTGTCTTGATATTTCCACCATGGTTACTAAAGGGGTACATATGACATATGGGTACAGGTTCAAATTCTGAGCACATTCCCAGGGAGCATGCACCCCCTACTGATCACACACGCTTATGCTTGAAATCTGTCATTTTTAGCTTTCTGGGACAGCTCTTAGAGGCCCAGATTCTCTTCTAGATTCAAGATCAGCAACCTCAAAACAGCAGAAAATGACACTCCACACATGTATATTACCAATAGGGTGTTTTTAGGTTTTGTGAAAAGGAGTAAGTTTGACTCATCATAACTATTAATGGGGTGAACCCCTGGGGTAGGATGATGAGGCATGCACAACTTCAAGTCCTTCTAATCATTTTTATCAGAGACATCTATTGGCCTATTCTTTATCATAAGGGTGTAATTTCCTGCACAAATGTGGTCAAAAAATGACCTAAAATTAGTTTTTTTTCTTGGTTTAGAGAACCAAAAATAGTGGGTATGTCTTGCATTACTACACATCAAGACAAGTTGAATGGTATATAATATATGGGGGTTTTCTTTCACCAGAGAGTCAGAAGGTGTTAAGCAAAAAAAAACAAAGTGATTTTAAAACATTCACAGGTAATTCTTGGGAACACAATAAGATAATAATCTGCATTTGATGATTCATGTCTTTATTTTTCCCTTAAATATAATTGCCTTAATTTTTATGCTAAGAACTGTCCACCCACAATTGGCATTTTGAGCAAAGAAGCAAGAGTGACATTTATTGAAATAATTAAGGTTTTATATATCCAGGCAAATCTTCCTTTTTAAAGTACATGATTCTTTTAAAAAATAATCGGTGATGATACAGTAAAATAGGAAAGCACAGACATAAAAGTGTGTAATTTATATTATTCTCCACCTGACTCTCTTAACCCCTACAATATGAAACTCAACAAAGAAATATGAATGATTTCCTCCCTATACACAAGTGCACAATTTACATTCTACTAATAACTTTTGCTGGCTTCACGGCCCACATTCTCATGTGGAAGCTGCTCAGAGTTAATTTCATCAAGAGCCAAAGTCGGATTCATGAAGAGCCATCTGACCTACAGGATGGCCAGGAGTTTTTACTGTGAATAGCTCTATCTGGGTCATAACATGTGCCAGTGTCAGTAAGGTTTTGCCAAGAAATTTCCAATGTATGAAACAAAAACAGAATTTTAGTTGCTGCCATCCATCTGTCCATCCATGAACTCACGAATATTCAGGTTGCGTAGGCCACCATAGGCATAATGGTGACTCTGAGGCTAGGGATTTGTGCCAGCAATCGAAAGGTTGCCTGTTCAGATCCTGTAAATGCCAGAGGTGATTCCACTCCATTGGGCCCTTGACCTGAAATTGCTCCACCCTGGGTATGATGTGAACTTGCAAGCAGGTCCTCCAACCTGCAGGGAAGGGTTGGTGGCAGGATTGGCACTCCAGCCATCATAAAAGAAATCTCATGCTGTACCATTCCATTAGAAGTAGAATGGTGTTGAGGTGTCATGCATTGAACGGCTGCACTCAAGTCCTTATTTGGGATCCTGAGGTGGTTTGTTGTGTGGTGGGTGTGGCACAACACTGTATCAGTGCATACTCTCAACCTCCCCCTCTTTCAGTAGCCTTTCAGGGTGAAAACAGAACCCCACCTTGAACTAGATGTCAGTGTCTGACTGTTATGAATATATACAGTGGACCAATAAAGACTGGTCAGTCACCCTAAATGACGCGACTTTGGGATGTAGATGAAAACCTGCAGTACTCTGAAACTCTGTACAAATCCTGACCAGGCTGGCATTTGAACACAGTTTCCTGGAGCTGTGAGGCAGCAGTTTGAATCACTAAGCCTTCCTTGAAGAATGAAAAATAAGAACAAGTGCAGCAGATAAAACATATATAGCACTTTACCAATGATGTTGGCCTTCTTTGAAATATGTGTGGCTGTTATACTTCTTTAACTGTGAACAGAGGCAAAAATAATAATTTTATTTGCATAATTGTAATACTTATTTCCATCTTTTATTTTCCTGACTGACATATATAGCCATTTTAATTCAACTTCTAGCCAATTTAGTTACTGGATCAAAGTAACTAATATCCAATCAACTCTGCCCATGAGTAGTGATGAGTGAAACAGGGAAGTATTATTTCAGATGCAGTTTCACAAAACTGACACTAAATGTAAAAACTATCTAATAAGCATTTTTGGAGTAGAAAACAAGGAACATTACTCCTTAAAGAACTCATTCAAACTTCTGTGTTTACTTAATGCAGCTTATTGCCTGCCCATCAGTAAAATCAACTCCACATTATTGCAGTGGTATGTTGTCTTTTTTAGAAATGCTGTATATTTTCCTCACACAGAGACATTAAATGGTACAATTTGCACATTACTGTGTTTCCAACACAGGAAAACTCACTATATGGAATGATGATTAGACTATCTGTGACATCCGGAGCCTTAGCCCCCAGCTCTTTCCTCTGGTTGGCATTTTATAGTTCGTTAACTGACGATGGACCATGGCTGGTGAATAGACCACACAGGATTAAAATGTGCGAAAAGTGCACAGTTAACATGATTGCACTTCGCACGACACACACTGATATGAAATAATTGTCATCTAAATCAGGACCTTTCTTGTCATCGATAATGTCATCATATGAAATCTGGTCAGCAATTGCACGATTGATGCTGATGATGGCAAGGCCAGTGAGGCGTTCCTGAGACATAGTGGCCCTCAGATATGTCTTCACAAGTTTCAGCTTTGAAAAGCTCCTCTCTGCTGAAGCCACAGTTACAGGTAGAGTAACTACAATTCTCAGAGCAGTCCACAAATTTGGGTATCATCAGTGTTTGGAAGTAATGCAGTACTCTGTAATTATAGTAAGACATCTTTCCTAAATAATGTAGCCTAATAGTGTAAGGGATTTTTTTTGCTAAGTCAGCTAGACTACAACAGAATACTATCGTCCGGTTTTAGTGTAGCATAGTATGCAAACAGCTACCAAACAGCCATTATAATTCGTCATACATTGAGAATAGGAGACAAATCAACAATACACCTCTTCCAATTAATGGCTAATTAATATTATGCTGAACACAGTCTAAAAGATTCAATAAGCCACATCAGTGTCTACTGTTTTCTATCATAGCCAAGTGGCTAACAAATGTAAACAGAAGTTTTCCCTATCCCTACTAATTAAAGTTATCTTGATTCAGGATACATGTCATGCATAATACCTGCCATTATCCAATGACACATCTGCTTACCTTTATCTTTTGCTCGTTTCTCCTCCTCCTCTTTTCTCTTTTTTCTAAACTGAGCACCTGATGGCTTTGACCTTTTCTTGTCCATCTTCCATTGGTGTTAATTTTGCACTCCAGTATCAACACCCATCCCCCAACCCGAAAATCACCACAACGTAAACTAATAGACCTACACCTTAGTGTGCAGATTCTGTTTGTGTAGGGGTTTTTTTCTGCGATTTCACACAACCTAGGAAAAATTAATTGTGACATAATGGGCTTGGATTGACAATATTATGAATGAAATGTGCTTTATTTGGAAGCACCCCCCCCCTCCCCTTTCGACAGGTTGTGTGTGAGACTTCAGCACAGCAGCAGCAGCAAGCAGGCGCACCGAGGGCCCTCGCGCTCACTTCCTGCATATATGGGTGTGATAGAATTTAGAAAACACATTGGTGCAAATTATAAGTCTATATCATAATGTGCTTTTGTGTTTGTTTGTTTGTTTTTATTTTGTTTTATTTTGCGAGCTGGTTATTAGATGCCACTCCAGCAGCCAGAGAATCCCCCGTCGCCCCGCCCCTCTCCTCTCTGTGTGGCAAGCAGCAAGCAGCAGGCGCACCTCGCAAATGGAGGGCACCCTTACTCCCTGCAGATGGGCAATAGAAAACAGATTGGTGCCCATGCAATCCCAAAAATGCACTGGCATGGTGCCGATGCCCATGATGCCGCCCCCACCACGATGCCACCCTGGGCAACTGCCCATGTCGCCTATATCAAAAACCGCCACTGGAGGACATATAGTGATGGACAGTCCACTGAGAATGCTGTCAAGGCCATTCACACAGAGCAAAGGGGCTCACAGGCAGACAAGGATACATGGCTGGTACAACGTGAGGCACACGATCAGCAACACCTACCTCCAGGGAAGAAGAGAGTGTTCCACCAGAGAGACACAGGTTGTGGGTCCAGCAAGAGAGGGAAGACTCACGATACGACCGAGCGAAGGTGACGCACGAGGAGCGAGGTATGCATAGGTCAACACAATGGGCCCAGAGTGGAAAAAAAGAGAACACTCACTCCACAAGGAACAGACGCTGACAGGAATTCAACAATTTGGCAAAACTTCAGTTGGGAAATGAACATCCAATGAATAGAGTGCATCCATGGACAGCTGGACAATTGTTGGGGTAACACAGTGCACAAACTGGGCTCTGCACTATTTAAGGTTGTATCCTCCACTTTATGTTTTTAACAGACTTTTAGAGCGTGGACTGTGTGCTTTTCTTTTTCAAAGAAAGGGCTTTCATTTCTGATATTGTTAGATTCTTGTGTTCTGTTATCTTTTTGGTGTACTTTATATTTTCTTGGGTAATACAAGTTACTGTTGCTTTTCCTGAAATTGCTGCAGTGTCTTTCATTGTGTGTTTACTCACTGCCCAATTTAAAGAAACCTGTGTGCTGTTATCTGTAAATCTCAAGAGTTCCCAGTCTCTTAATAAAAATTGTGTGTAGTAGTTATTTTAATGATGTTTAGGTTAGATTATCTGTAAGTTTTACCAGACACCTGTAACACGATCTTACACTGAGCCATAACTGAAGATTGTTACTGGAGGAGTCAGAGTTTTGCCAACTGTTGTCACTGTATATGTAATACTTCTAAGCCAAACTGGTGTAATTTCTTATATTTCCAAATGTTTTTATAGTTCCTTCCCTCTCAGAGGTTTGACACTGACCAGAAAGTACCCTTAATCCTCCACGCCCCAAAATGTGCTGAAGAACTAAAATACATACATAAAATGAGAGACTGACTTAGACAGGAGTCAAAGAAGGTTGTGAGTATTGGGTGTTGCTGATCCATTTTATTTATTTTACAACATTACAGGCTAAACCACATGGTCAATTACCAGACAGCAGTCACCCATCCATCTATCTATTTTGTGAACCTACTTTCCAAATATGACATTTTAAGGATACAAAATCTGTGCTGGCACTGACAGCATCAGGGTCAAAGCAGGAACTAAGAATGTGGCTGATATTAACAAACTGGATACTTTAACGCATCTCTCTATTATAAAAAAAATCTTGGAAGGAGACGATATGTGATTTTCTCAGAGAGACACTAAAACACCCGCGAGACGAGTCTTTGTGCCAAGAGATTTAACCACACCCAGGCCTGGAAATAAAAGACAGAGTAGATGACAAAGTATCAGAGATGCCAAGTGGCTGGCGCGTAGCGCAGGCCTTCGGGGGGGCTTGGGGGTGGGGGAAGGTGGTGGGTGAGCGAAGCAAGCAGGGCCCCTAATTAAATACATTTAAAAGAGAAAATAAATTAATATGAAATGATACCAAAATCTGCTGATGAATTTGGTTTTTGCTTTGCACTGTTCACCTACAGATTTTTTCACTCACCATGTTAATGACTGATTGTGAATGATGACATTTCTTCTGAGCTGCTGCGATCCTTCCATTTATCCAAGATAGCTAAAGGTGGGTTCTCTTTAATGGCTCATGCAGCTGGCACTTTTGACTGGGGAGCTTATATTGGGTTTACACTTAAGAAGTTTTCTAAACACAGCTAGTGGCAATGGTAACAGCTTCAGTCTTGATGAAGAGGAAATCTTCATTCTTTAGAATCAAAATGAAAAGAAGTATATTCAAGTTCAGGTTGGTCAGCTGTGTTTTTACATGGCACATGTCCTGATACTGCCACTCTGCCTATGGTTGGCTGCTAGACTGGAAGTGACGTCATCCTCGGGCCCAGCACCAGAAGTGGTGTGTCCCGAGTCGAAGCACTGGCTCCTGGTGGGATTTCCCGGGAAAGTTGTGCAGGGAACTTAGAAAGAGCGTTAGTGCACCCCGCCACCCCCTGGGCAGATGTATTACCATTCTTCTCCAAGCCCTTCAGCTGCCTACTATTCACACGCGTGTGACAACACATAAACACAACTCATCAAAAAAGTATTCGCGAACAAGATACAAAACAAGGTTACCCCAAAATACTGCTGATTACACTAAGTGTTTTGTCATGTCATGGAATGGTCCTATGGTGACCCTTTATACTCTTTATTACATACTACACCTTAAGAGAAGATCCCAAATCCCATACTCTTGCCCCATTGTCAGGACTGACAGCTGTTTTAGTTCAATGCTTCCCCCATTCTTTTAATCCGTAACTCTAGGCAATTAAATAGAGTACCAGAACAGACAGATGATAAAGTTAAACATTTATTTATGCATTACAGATAATGTGCAAGGTAAAGTGACTGCTGGTAAAATAATAGAGTAAAACCTCGATTATCCATCTGGGTCAGGACCAAGGCCATGACAGATAAGAGAAAAGACGGATAACAGAACAGCTACTTTAAAAATGACATACAGTAGATTAGTTTAGTGAATAGTCATATTTATTTACAAAAAAAACTATATCAACAAAATATAGTATTAACCAAAATTAATTCATGTATAAAATATTATAAGCAAATATAACTCAGAGGTACGGGAGTTTTCTACATTTTACTTGGAGTCTTCATTCCGTAACAAATGGTGCCCTATCTTATACTTGGTTATCTGGGTTACAGAGCACATCTCCAAAACAATTAAAGAAAGGTTTCCCTACCAATAATTAACTCCTGCCACTCACGTTCTGCCTTTTTCTATACTGCAAACACTCTCGCTTATTGTCTCCTGACTCCCTACACAAAACTTCCTTCCACCGCATTTTCCTTTTTCTACTCACTTTTTCTGTAACTCATCTCCAAAGAGGCGTGTCCGCCCCTTACAGAACAGAAGCCCTTCACCCAGTCCCATTACTTACCCAGCATTCATCCCTTTCTTTTCCCATACAGCATTTCACAAGCTGCCTGCATGTCACAATATATTAACAAAACATAATATAACAGAATTTAAAAAGAAAATTAAAATGAAGAAGAACGTTAATATTAATACAAAATAACATTGCTGTCAATGGTTTCCATTTTTGACAAGTTTTTCAATTTTTATCTTGCACTGTTGTTCTTCCTACTCCGTAAATTGAAGCAATACTTGCAGCTCTTTTGCAGTTTCATAAACACTTAATAATTTCAGTTTTTTGTGACAATTCCAATACCACTCACATATGTTTATTGGCCATAACGTTGTATAGCAGCTTAATTATAACCAAAGAGAAAAGCTACAAAACAATATTAAAGCTGAAGGTATGTAACTGACACTGTAATTTCAAAATGAAGAATGACACATGGTGCTGGGGAGAGAACACTATGTGCTAGCAAAGGGGAGAGTTGTTGCAATGTGCAGAGCTCGTTCTGTATCATACGGCAATACATTCTGCAAGGTGCTCGTAAACTACATCAGAACCAGTGCATGTTACAACAAAGCATTCATGTCTGATCAGTTACATTACACATACTGAGTCAGTATTTAACAGAATTCCCTAAAAACTCATGGAGAAGGTTAGGTAACCATTTGTAACATCATAAAGCACAGATGTTCCTATCAGTAAAACATTGTCTTCTTGGGCTGATGCCTTTACCCAAGGCAACTTTACAACATTTGGTTACATTTCTTTTGTGTTTCCAATTGGAACACAGGCAGGCCAAGTGACTTGCTCACAGTCAAACAGTATCATTAGGGGGATTTGATCCCAGAACCTAAGCATTTGAAGTCCAAAGCCTTAAGCACTACACCACACTAAATGTCTTCCTGAATGCAATGCCTCTTTTTACACTTTTTAACACTTTTCGTTCAGAATATATGCTTATTTGTCAGGACGAAAGCTATTTATTTCTTTTTCAATAAATATCCAGTTCATTTGTTAAGTGACAATTAAGCAATTATCAAAACACTAAATTTGAATCTCCATTACAAGATCTAATTCCTGATATATTTCAGATTATTTTATTCTGAGTAGGTGTGTCTGATGTACAATTTTAAACTTAATTACAGCACATTTTGAACAGAATGAAGAAGAATGAATGTGGTGAATAATCAAAATCCATCCCTTGCCTGAGATATACATAAAGAAGTCTCGCTAATAAAGTCTACAAATATTACTGCTATTCTACTTATTCTTAGCTAAAGTATTTTCAAGTGTGGCCACTGATGGATAACACAGAAAGTTATGTCATTTATTTTTAGCAAAATTGCTGACTTGTAAACAGAAAAAATAAGTGTGTTGAGGTAATTCTATATTTGCAACAGAGCTGATCAAAAGGTGCAAACACATTTTTAATATACTGCAGGTTGAAATAGCTGATGACTTCCATCAATGGCCTGCTGTATAATTAAGAGGCAGCTGGAATACAAAATTATCCTGAAATAGAGCAGTGGAGAACATCATATCAGTCTTGAAAAGTTTCTGCAGTATTTTTGCTCCATATTTTGAGTGAATAAAAGACCATCCATTGGGTTTACCTTGTGAACATCTCTCCCCTGTGTTATTTTTCCAGTGAAGAGAGGTGAGATTGCATTGGTATGGACATGTTCAGATGAGAGATGCTGTGTATACTGGGAGAAGGATGTTAAGGATGGTGCTGCCAGGTAAGAGGAAAAGAGGAAGGCCTAAGAGAAGGTTTATGGATGTGGTGAGAAAGGACATACAGGTGATGGGTGTAACAGAGCAAGATGCAGAGGACAGGAAGATATGGAAACAGGAGCAGCCGTAAGAAGAAGAAAACTAAACTCTGAGGCTGTGCGGTAAGTATAATAGGGACAATAAACAATTATACACAACTTTATAAATATAAAAAAAATCATTATGTTAAGTGACATCAAGAGCATACATTATAGTCATTTTAAATTAATCCATGCATACATCCATTATACAACCCACTATATCCTAACTACAGGGTCACGGGGGTCTGCTGGAGCCAATCCCAGCCAACACAGGGCATAAGGCAGGAAACAAACCCTGGGCAGGGCGCCAGCCATTTTAAATTAATTGATTTTTTTAATTTACTAAAAAAGTAATATATAAGTAAATAACAAATAAATACATAATTTAATAATATAAGAGAATTAACAATAGAGCATCATGATTTTTCTAAACAAAATAGCCCTGATGCTTCACAGTTTCATACAATTTTAATTTGTTTTAAAGATCCTTTTTATTTTTTAGTTTTTGGGGACCAAATAGCTGGTTTAGACATCTACAACCTTCAGAATTCTATTTTATTTCTAGCAAATTGGTAACCAGAGCTATCAATCTCCTGAGAGCTTTGAGCGAGACTGAAGCCTGAACGCTCCTTGTTATTTTGACCCATTTATAGGAAGGCATTTTTCTGAGTAATTGAGTGGTGGTCAGCTGAAGGATGAATGAATTTGTCTATGAAAAATGGAATGGTAGTGTAGAGGCCACTGAAAAGCCCAAATAAGTTTAAATACTTTAATACATAAAGATAAATTTTTTAATGTATTTATGAATGTTTTTGTTCAATTTATGTATAGAAGCTAAACCTACTTTCAGTCCTTACTAAATGGCGACTATGTGAAAGGACAACAGAAGGGCAGCATTGCTGAGAAAAATAAAATTCAGAGTTACTAAGGCTTGTGCTTTACTGGCCTGCAGGGAGCCTGAGGGAAAGTGGCACTGGCAGGGATGGAGGTTCAAGGGGTAGCACTGGCAAAGGCGAAGAGAAAAATATGCAGCCTGTGCTGGGGTTTGGATCAAAGGGGCTTTGGGGGGGATTGCAGGTGCAGTGCTTCTGTCTGTGCCACAATCTAGCTTTTGAGATCACAACAGCGGGCTTCATTTCTAATTTCTGGTTCTTGTACAAGTGTGATCTAGTGGGTGGTGTCTCTTTCATCCAGATTGTCACTAAAGGTGTTCATCCAAAGGAAACTAAAAGAAAGGGAATTCTGGTTGGCAAGTGCAAACATTTGAAACTCTTTTAACTTATTGAACTTTTTTTTATTATTTGATTTTATTTACTCTGTCACTGGATTCAGAAAGTATTCAGACCTCTTCATTATCTGCACACATTTTATTGTGTTGTAGATTTAATTTAAGGTGGATATTTTTGCAGTTTCTGTCCATCAACCTATACTCATTAGCCCATAATGATAAGGTGAAAAAACAGGCTTTCAGGAAGGATTGAAAATGTATTAAAAATCAAAAACTAAAATCTCTCATTCATATAAGTACCTTTAATTTAGTATTTTGCTGAAGCCACTTTGGCAATGATTAGAGTGTTCCTGGGTGTGACGCGACAAACCTTTGCATACCTGGATTCGTGGATGTTATACCAATTCTTCTCAGCAGTTTCTCTCAAGCTCTGTCAGGTTGGATTAAGACTGTCAATGAACAGCTACTGTATGTTCAGGTCTCTCCACAAATGCTCTATGTGGTCTGTGTCTGTTCTTTGGCTTGGCAACTCAAGGACATTCACAGTGTTGTTTGGAAGCATGTCTTGTTTGTATGCTGTAGGCTGCATGGCTCATTGTCATGCTAAAAGGTGAACCGTCATCCCAGTCTGAGGTAGCATGCACTCTGGAGAAATTTTTCTTCAAGGATCTCTCTGTGTTTGGCTCTATTCACCCTTCTCTCAATTCTGACCAGTCTCACTGACTCTACCACTGAGAAGCACCCCATAGCATGATACTGTTACCATCATGCTCCCCTGTAGGGATGGTGATCAGCAGTGTCTTTGCCAGACATAGTACTTGGAGTTCTGCTCAAAGAGTTCAATTTTTGTCTCATCAAAGCAGAGAATGTTTTCTGCATGCTCTCAGAGTCCTCCCAGTAGACCATCTTAGGTTTTTTACTCAAGAGTGGCTCCCATTAATGCCTGATTTAAAGAGTGAAATGGTCTTCCTTTTGACAGGTTCTCTTATCTTTGCAGATGACTTCTAAAGCTCTATTAGAGAGATTTGTTCATCTCCCTGACCAATTCCCTATCTTGTCCAGTTATCCAGTTTAGTCAGACAGCAATGGTTCTAAACTTCTACCATTTCACAATTATTGTGACCACCATGATCCTGGGAACACTCCAAACTTTAGAAATGGTTTTAAACCTTTGCCCTGATCTTACCACAATTTGTAGAAGGAGGTCTACAAAGAGTTCCTTGAACCTCATTGCTTAGTTGTTTATCCTAACAAGCTTTGTGAATTGTAGGACCTTATATACACATACATGTGCTTATCTAAGCCATGTCCAATAAATTCAGTTTGCCACAGGTGGACTCCAATGAAATTCTAGACACATCACAAAAAGTTGTATGTCTGAGAGAATAAAAACAATATATCACAGTAAGTCTATTTTTTTAAGAAATTATTCACAAAGTTTGATATGAAATGGATGCCATAGTCAACTTTTAACCTGTCAAATAATTGACATTGGGCACTGAGTCCTTCAAAACCTTAACCCCCAAGCAAATGGGAGCCATGTCTTAATTGTGGAGTTTTCGAAGTGGCAGCATCTATAACACAGCCAAATGGCAATATACATAAAGAAAACTATTTTTTAACAAAGTTTATTTATAAATATAAAAACAGATTTGTGAAAAATTTCTAATCGAAAAACCCATAATAGGCATATAAAGATCTGAAAAAACTCTATATGAAGGTTATATTAATTAAAAACAAAACAGAATCATAGCAGTGAGTCACTTTTGTTCTTACTTGCATCATTTAGCTTTTTTGTAAGTCTTTGCTATTTAATCACAGTAAATGTGTGATTTCATTTCATACCAGTAGATGCTGCTCTATTGGCCCCTTCACTTTTCAGTTCATGCAACTCCTGTATGTACTTCGCATGGCCGTGGTCATTTTTAATAATAGAATCAGAAGACAGTGTGAAGTCAGAGGAAATCAAGCTAAACTCATGACCAGGTGAGAAATGACACTGACAAACTAAGACTTGAATTTAAAACAAAAAGCTGTACTGAAAGTTTCAAGCGAAAAGAAAGAAAACAAGAATAATGCACATAACTAGGCCAAAAAGAGTGTGAAGTTAGTAGTCAGGGAGAAAATATATTTTAAAAACCAAAGAACTTTTCAACTGAACAAACAAACAGTAAGCTGAGTGTATTTAGTGAGTTCAAACTTGGACAGCCAGGAAGTCCAGGAGGTTAACCTTTAAACGGCTTGACCTGTGATATCACCCCATCCATGACTTCTGCTACCCCAAACAACTTTATAGTATAGTTATACCCCAAACACTAAAGTCGCAAAATCGCAGTGCTTATTATAAAAAATAAAATGACACCATTGTATAACGCAAAAACTGAAGAAATGCGTTGAAACAAAATACAGTATGAATGGATTCCTGGGTATCAAAGAAATGCAAAATGATATATAAATTATATTTATAGCCACAGGAGCCATTAAGAAAAAAAAAAATTAGAGCCAAATAATGACAGCTCCTGTAAACAACAGCAGGAAGGGTGGATGGACCGATGTGGAGATGGAAAATTTGAGACATCATGCATTTACTTCATTTAGAAGGTGACAGATAAAGTGTAACAGAGAGTGGGCTCCTTCATTAAGTGTGTTTCCATCTACTTGACAAAAGGGTTTCAAGTGCAAAGATGTGTCCATAAAGCTACCTTAAAAGTCATAAGAGGTTAGAAACTGTCAAAATAATTGCTGCACGTTTTGTTACATTGAATGCAATTTCAGTTTTTACTGAAAAGGGCTATTTATTTTGACACACTTTCTAGGGCATCGTGACTGTATATCTAAAAATAACTCAGCTACTGGAGAATAGAGCCTTGCACACAACTTTATTCTTTTCTTTTATTTATTTTTTGCTAATGACTGCCAAGCTTTTTCTTCAAGATACACTTAGAAATCCATCAAATAGAGACCTTTTCAATGTGTCATACTGGAAAGAAATATGCAAATTATCCACATGGTGACCACATAGCACAAACGATGAACTGTAAAACCATGAATCAGTTTTAAGCAAATGTTCAGACATCGACAATGTGACTTGCAGACTATAAAATTGAAAACTCCAGCCTTACTGATCAGACCACACTAGGGAGTATAGGGGGCGACCTTGCTTCTTATGATCTCCTGGGCCAATAAGATCCAACCTAAGGTGTCAGCTCAGTATGGCTCAGCTTATTTGCTTAAAGCCATTTGCTTTATAGATAGATAGATAGATAGATAGATAGATAGATAGATAGATAGATAGATAGATAGATAGATAGATAGATAGATAGATAGATAGATAGATAGATAGATAGATAGATAGATAGATAGATAGATAGATAGATAGATAGATAGATAGATAGATAGAGTGGTTCAGTAATGATAGGTCATGGCAGAGAAGAAAAGTTGGGACACCAATCTGGTTGTCCCATTTAATAACTACATTTCAAAACAACACGCCTCTTTGCCAATAAAGTAAAAGCCACTCAGACACAACAAAAATGTAACCAGCTCCTGGCCGTCGAATAAGTGTCGTTCACTGGAGCTCCATCCAGTAGCTTGCGCTTAGTGCAAATGTTGCCTAACTTCGGGCAGCCGGGCTTCTTATAATGTACAAACCATAAGGAGTGGGGCTAAGTGCCCTAACTAGATGGCTTCTCAGTATTGCAGGGATAAAAGGAGAACAGAATATTAGCGACAGCACCCCCTCTCACCCTGGTGGGTTATCTTAATCGAGACTGTGATAGATAATAGATAGATAATTAATATTTTATTTGTCCCATAAGGGAAATTAAAAATTTGCAGTAGCTCAAGAGAAATATGAATATTATTAAGTGACATTAAGGTGTAGTCCGATCTGCCCAGTTGTCCAGGATAACATTTGAAGGCATACACATTTGGATTAGAATACTGTCTCCCTGCTTGAAATCACAGATGCAAAGTCACTAGTGCTCTAGGGTCAGAATGATTCCTCATTTGAGTGTTGGTAACAGAGTGAATCATGTCTATTCTTGAGTTAATAAGCATTAACCAGAATGATGCACCTTATCTTACTGTCCTGACTCAGCAGGAAAACAGGGATTTCTGAGTAAACCAGGAGAAGCAGGCTAAAGGCAAAAACAAAAGAAAATAAAAATAAACAATAGCGACAGAAACCCAGACAAGAAGCAAAATCAAAGTAAAAAAAAAAACAGGCAATGAGTCGAAAAGCAGGCAAAACTAGAAGACTAATTACACAATAAATCAAATGGGTGCAAGGATTTATCCACAGATTGATTAAGGTTCATGGCCAAGGCTGATCTTTTATGCCCATTGCTGATTAAGTCAAGGTCACAACCCCGGAGACCCCCATAGAAACAAGTGTTGTGACTCTGACAGTACACAAATAAGGTTTCTCTTAAAGGCAAAGCATCAGTTACAGGCCTAAAGCATTACACTTACTAGGCAGAAATGTTGGCAAATTTAGTCAGTATTTCACTCTCAGGGTTACACATTTTAAATTGATTGTGACATGCTCTCTTTTTTACCTTTGCCTATTCACATACATGTCCAGTCACCCCACCGCACCTGCCTGTTTTACTCTGCCTGAGCACATCAGAAGAAACCATCCTGTCATATCTTAGCCACAGTTCCTTCTCTGGATAGGACTTAAGTTCATGTTCTATGTCTTTTTTGCTCATTTTTGATTCTTTAATTTATGTACATAATCATTATTTTTTTTTGTCTATGTTTAAATGTAGCCTGTGTTATGTACCATGTGTTTGAGTGGTGGTTCCCCAAGAGACAGGGCCACCTGCCAATCACCCCAACCCTATAAATTGGAGGGCCTTAGTTCCTGGTGGTTCATTTTGAATGCACTCTGGAAGTGGTGAGTGAGTTGATTGTGCTTTGCTGTGCTTTTTTTGGAATTCGGCTGTATTTAAACCTTTTGCTCTGATTTTTGGCTTTGTGTGGGGTACTGTATTCGGATTTATTTGCTTTGGATTGCCTTTGCTTTATACGTGATTCCATTCTGCCTCTGTGTTCTACAGAGCTTGCTGTTGTTCACTGAGTGATTTTGTCCAGAATAAACTTTTTTATTTTATAAGGAGGGTGGCACGGTGGCGAGTAGTATTATGACAGGGACCTTCTGTGAAAATGTCAATCAAAGATGATTGATGACTTGATGACCCACCCCTTTCCTCTGATTGGTGGATTTAAATGATGCACACCACCCCCCTATCGGTTGATTGGTGAATTACAACCCTGCCCAGACTCCCACCCCCTCTACCTGATTGGCTCTGCTTTGTGTCAAGAGCATTTTAATGGATGTATGTCCTGCCCAGACTCCCACACCCCTCCATCTGATTGGCCCTGCTTTGTGTCAAGAGCATTTTGATGGGTGTCAATCCCACCTTAATTCACTCCACCTCCACCTGATTGGTCAGGCTTTGTGTCAAGAGTAATTTGACGGATGCTGCCTCTGTATTATTCCCCGGTCTGTCAACATGTCAACACTTGTCTGTTGGCTGGCAATCCCAAGGCCCTTTATATCAAAAGAATGACCTTGCCATCAGCCCAAGGCCTGATCGACATTTCCAGACATGAATTGCCCACCTCTGACAGGTGAAAAGAACATATTCAAATAAGTCCCCTCCCTTCTGAAAGTTGTGTATAAAAAAGCGGTTCATCTTCTTCAGCTCTAAAGACCCTGTGAAGAAATGGAATCTATTACTAATGTCCCAGTGAAGCGTCGGACCCGCAGGGTCTATTTGAATGACCGTTTGAAAGGGGTTAAAAGACATTTGTTGCCCGAGTTTCTTGAAGCTGAAGTGGCAGACAAGGATTGAACTAAGTCGTGCGAAACACGGGCAGAATCAGGCGATGACGAAAAAGAAAACTACCCGCCACCTTTAGTATTCAAAGCAGGAATTTCTGAAAGCTTAAATGGTGGACGAGTAAAGTACTAATATGTCTGAAACATCGATAGAATCAAGCCATGACGAATGGAAACCCCACCTTTATTCTATGCCACTCCCCTCGCTTTTATAATAAATACTCAGCCTGTTACCAACCAGGACAGATCGAGGACCCAACAATTCCAGAACTTGTTGAAGCTTTTAAGGCTGTCCACATATCGGCTGCTACAGACTCTGGAATGACGGCTGTCAAGGGTCCCGCCCGAAGCTCCAAAGCCTGAATCTTACCAACTCTATAACTCGGACAGGGAGTTCGTGATTGACTGCATTCAGGACAACCAAGAATCTGACCCACTGTTTTTTAGTGTATTGCCTGATTACAGTCTCTGGTCTAGAGACATTGAGGCAGACAGTCTATTCCATTCTCCAGGACCGGTAATGTCTACCCCCGTCTCCGCTAATGGCGCTAAGGATACCTCCTACCTAGCTCCAGGACAGCCGTGGGTGAACAGACAAGTTCCTCAGGAACCTATGTCGATCGGACTTTCTGAGACAGATATGGATTGCCCTGATGGTGTACTGCCTGAAACCTGGAAAAAGGCCCAGCAACTTGTTAAAGGGCTGTTGACGTCTCTGCTGGACATTATTGTCTTCCGTGACCAGAAAAAAGAATATCAAGGCTGCAAGATACACCATCCCAGCCAGACAAGACATTCCTGCTTCCGTGAACTTGATAGCGCCTACTGTATAAGACGTTTTCAGAAGATTCTGAAGATTTTCTGCAAGTCTTGGTTGAAACAATTGGGTGTGAAAGTTCTGGGATATTATAACATTTTACTTCCATTTCATAAAACACATGTGGCGATTGAAAAGACTATTGATGAACTTGAAAATACCTACTCTATTCATGATGCTATAATGCAGTCATTTTATGAAATGGATGAACACTCCTACTCTGTAACCCGCAATATTGCACATGAGTTTTGTAAGTGAAACCTTGATCATGAGGGTTGTAAGAACCCCTGGGGTGAATATGACCTGGAATATGCTGATGTGGCAGATCTTGTTGGTAATTCTGAACCTGAGGCCATATCAGTCTGAACAAGTCAGACTACTAAATAAATGTTTTCTAAGTAGATAAGTTGTGTCAGTGTCTGTTTTATCACCGGCGAAGGAGCAGGTCTTGGAAAAAACATATTATAACTCTGGAAGTAAAGAATCCTTGAAAAGAGCTCTCTTGCATTTGGGTCACAATATTGGGGACCAAGAGGTGTCTGAGTGGTTATCGGGGCAATACACCTACACGATACATAAACCGGCCAGAATCCATTTTAAAAGGAATAAGGTGCATATATCCAGTATAGACAGGCAATGGCAGATCGATCTTGTGGATATGACAAACCTGGCTGACTATAACCAAGGTTACAAGTATTTATTGACTTGTATAGATGTTCTTTCTAAATATGCCTGGGTCAGGGTTCTGAAAAACAAAATGGGTAAAGAAGTAACGAGGGCTTTTCAAGAAATTTTGAAGGAAGGTAGATTTCCCGTCAAACTTCAGACCAATAGCGGTAAAGAGTTTCTCAATCGGGAATTTCAAAGCTTGCTAAATAAACACAGGATAAAACATTTTACCACCGCTAGTGAATTAAAGGCTTCGGTGGTTGAGAGATTCAACCGAACTCTGAAGACCAAAATGTGGCATTATTTCAGCTCCCAGAATACCCAGTCCTATCTGCAAGTGCTATAGGATTTGGTGAAATGTCAACAAACTCATGTTCTGTAATCTGTACACAGAAAATCTGTTTTACGGAGTGTTGGTGTGTGATGAACTGCCTGAAGAAATAGAGTACTTATGGATCTCCGGCCATGATCATCACCAATACATACCGTCAAAATCAACCCGGAGACCACTGGATGGCAATACATCTCAGAGAAGATGGAACTGGAGAATTTTTCGATTCCTACAGTGTCCCACCAGACTTTATCTATTTTCCTGAGGAAATATACAGCTTTTTAAAGAGAAACTGCAAAGAAGTTATTCACCATACCTGACAGCTTCAAAGCTGGTTTTCCACCATCTGCGGGCAACACTGTATTTTTTTCCTACATCATAGATGGAAAGGAAGCCCTTATAAAAATGTCATGAACCTGTATTTTAATGAAGTCACCAAGAACAATTATATGGTTCAAAAATTTCTCAGCACCTTGTCTAAGAACACTTCTAGAGGTTTTCAGGATCACCCCTGTATGCAAAGTTCTATGACCTGTAATTACCTTAATAAAGAATAGGCAGGCTGTGTAATCAAATTAATATTTTATTAAACAAAAATATAATTATATTTCAATAAGGAGTCCATTCATTCTTTTTGCGAGATCTGGTTTTCTTGCCAACAGGTATATCGGGACCCCAGCGACCCCATCCAGGGCAGAATGTTTGAAGCTCTCCATAAGTTCTCACATGTCGGCATTTGGCATGGCGGATGCCAGAATGTTCAAACCGCCCATGGCCTTAACAAATTCTTTCCACTCCCTAGGTTTCCGATAGGACAGTATGTTGTGACGGGCAGGCAAGTTCCGCATTAGATCGACCATATTTGTGCCGGTTAATGGTTCTCCACAAAACACAAACTTTCCCAAGCCATTCCAGTAGGTTGTATTAGTGTTATGCGACATTTTCTGTAAAATAAGTTTAGTATAATTCTTTGATTTATCCGGCGGTTCCGCCTTGCTCTCTGCAGGCAGCAATAGCGCCAGAGCCCCGATTTCTTTATCCGCTTTTTTCACAAAGGTAAGGTATTTTGCAAGATGGTTGTATAGAGTTTTACTTTTGCATCTGCGCTCAAGTCACTACGTTCGAGTATGAATTTCATTTGTTTATCCAGTTCACTTTCCATAGCGCTTAAAAGGTCGCTGGAAGCCTTTTTGTTGCAATTGAGCCATTTGTTGTTGAGGTACCAGGTACATCTTGCGCGTGTATTCCATATTTATACACTCTAATCTATTAAACTAGTAATGAAAGGAATGGCCGCGCTTAATTGGGCTCTGAGAAACCCTCCTTTCTGATTTAAAAGGGCTTTTTTCTTTTTAACGGTAAGTTTTTATCACTGAGTTTTTTAACAGCACAACGATGCTTCTTCAGCAGCTTGATCTGTCTGGGTGTCATTGGTACATTGCCTTTTAAAGTATTGAGAGCTATTTCGGCCAGAGCGTAAATTAAATTGTTAGGAGCCTCGCTCACCACCGCTTTTGTTTGGTGACAGGAAACCCTATTCAGGGTCTTGAGCAGAGGGAGATTTCTTTTTATTCTACATGACATGCCGGCTCTTTCTCAAATACTTGGAAAATCGTATGTCTTTATCTTTTCACAACATACACCGCAGGCCAGTTGGGAGGAAACAATCTGGTACATAAATGAAATTCGTCAGGCATATGGGCTTTCAGATCCACCAACAGATAACTGTAAGGGGCTCTCGTAGAGTCCTCAAAGGCCTCCAAGAAAAATGTAACTCTCCCAAAGTACATTTGACGCGCTAAATTGGTGATTTTAAGCTTATCTCAAGGGTTTTTAAAGAGGGTGATGTAATTGGCATTCAGATTTATTGTTCTTCTTTTCTTGCCTTGGAAAAAAACATTTTGAACCAAGTAAATGATGGACAAATTCCTGCGATGAGTATATTTTGTGAAGGCCCTCTCTATCTCTTCGCTATGGCTCACTATGAACTCTGTCAGGCGGCAATAGTTCATCATTGCTTAAAGAAGAAGGTAAACCCTCCAAAACTTTTGTTTTTGGAAATCGTGCTAACAATTTGTCATACAGAGGCTGCCATCAGCTATAAAACCAGACTATATTGTCAGAGCGGCGAGAAACCACATGGTCAACATGCTCCAAAAGCTTTTTCACATAAAGCAATTTGCCTGAACAGGAGGGCCCAGAGACAATTTTTGAGAACGGGTGCTGAACCATAGGGGAGAGTTGTGAAATCAGGCAATAGAACCCTTTTGTTGTACACCACTCTGAATCTTTTTCTGAGTAGGCGATTTTGCAACGTCAGATTCTTTTTTTTCCTATGAATCTGTGTGCCATGAACCATTATTTCTTTCGCGAGATTGTGGTTTACAAAAGTATGTACTAGATCCATTAACAAGTATATGTTTACTGATTGAACCGTTTCATGATTGAGAGTAATGCCCTTAACCTTCATACAGACCTTGCCTTTGAACGTTTTGTACACGTCATGAAGTGGTTAGGATCTAGTTCAATAGTGAGTTCACCTAAATAGTCACCGAGCGGCAGCGTGTACTGCCCAGGCAATGTTGTGAAGATAACGAAATCTGTATCATGATATAGAATCTTCAGACCTAAATGATCCAACAAATCATACAATTCTAGGCATAGCCCGATGTGAAAGCAGCTATCACCACATTGACTGGGCCGGGTATAATGTATTTGTCATCCGCATGCCTCCACTGCACTTGAGCGATTTTGTCGCTGACAAAGCCAAAATAGGAGACCCAATACTTGTCCAAGAACAGGTAATCGAAGAATTCTTGGGTGTGTTTAACAAAAGTAGTGATAAGTTGGTTTGGCTTCTGACCGAATTTTTCCCAAAGAGTATTCAGAAATAACTTGGAAATTTGTCTCTTAGCGGGGTTTGAGGCTATGTTTTCGCGCTCCAATAATAAGCCTTCTTTTACAAAATAGTCATCAACATAGCACTTGCGGGACGCCTCGTCCTGGGCCTACAATGGCCAACCAGAGGCCTCCTGTTTGCCTTTCAGATGAATTTTGATGTAATCGGAAAATAAATCTGCGGTGCTCTGGCCGTAGTGCCATATCTCATGAATTTTTAAAACTGTGTACCCTTTATCTAAGGCCTTTAGTATTTCAATGCTGCACCAGGTTCCCGTTAAAGACCTTTCCCGAACATTGTGAAGGTGAAGGCTGGTTGATGCCTGGGTTTCTGCACATGTACGGAACATCAGTTTACCGCAAGTTCTTAAAGGGAGGATCGGATAATACAATTTGCGAGGGGCTAGCATGGTGATTTTAATGAGACCAAAGTAATGCTTAAGATCGCCAAACACCTCAAAAACATAGGTCTTTGTTTTGTTGACGTAAGGGTACAGACTTGTAAAATCGTAATAATGAATTTGCTCATCGCCTTGAACCTTATGATATAATTTGATAGCGTTGGTGTGCCCTCCAAACAGGGCATCATGGGGATTGATAGGTTCAGGAAACTCAAATCGCTTTAAGAAATCCTGAAGCTCCGAATTGTCTTTTTTCACGTGTTTCCACTGGTGCTCCCAAATCACTCTATCCGCCAGATTTAATTTTTTACGCAATTTCTTCATTTTGTTGTCAAACGTTTTAAATGATTCGGCATAAAATGTACCCGTAAGAGGATGTTTGGCTTGCGCATTGTAGCACTTTGGACAACCATGATAAATGCAACCAGCAAACTCAAAGGCCGTAAGCACACCCTGAATTTCGGCGTAACCATCTAGATAAAATGAGCCCATCTTTACTTCACCATGATTCAGGGCATGCTGAATGTTTATTTTTTCCTTCTCGGAAAGAAACATCAACCACTTTATAGAAGCATTAGAATAAGCTTTGTGGGTGCTTTTGGAATTATCACTCGGAATTATTCCAATTGATTTATTAGGCATGCAATTTTGTCTGTACATGGACAGGCAGAGAGAAGCTAGGGTCATACACTGAAAAGGATCAATATTACCGATCCTGAGCACTTCCTCTCTAAATTTCATGCAAGCTGTTCTCAAAATAACAACATTGTTTCTATAATAGTAAGCCATTTCTCGTTTAAAGTTGAAGGTTTCGCTTTTAATCAATTCGTACCAAGATAAAAATTCCTCTCTTTCCTTGCTCATCATGTGTTGAATGCTGTAATATTTAGGATCTGGGTACGGTCTGATTTAATTTTGATTTTCAGCGGTGTTAAAGAAATGGGGAAAGTACCATTTTTGAGCCTGAAATCCCATGGCTTTGGGCATACTGCTCAATTTCATAGGTAAGAAGTTCAACGAGTTGATAAATCTCAAGTCATAATCTTCTTCTATAAAAAAACATTAGTTTACATCCCAGAGTTGTAACAAATGGAGTTTGTCCGCTCTCAACGAGATATTTCATTAAGAAATATATATCATATCCCTTAGAATTGTGAGCTATTAACGTGTAATCTTGGTATTTCGGGCATCGATATCTGTTGAAGAACTTTGCTACACAGTCCTCACCGGCTCGACTCCACGATTTACTGTTCCAATGCATGCAGTAGATGTAATTTGGGATGTCGGTTCCGCCATCTTGACAGCATTCAAAATCGTAGAACACGTACTTTTTGTGGACCGGTCTTTGCGGTAAACTTTGTATAAAACACTGATGATATTTATCCGACTCTTTCATTACAACTTTACAAATGCGACAGTGTCTGGGGTGACACTTGTGAGGTTTTGACTTGGCTTTCATGCTGTATCTCTCGTAACATAGAGTGCAGACTTTAAAGACGTCGCATATGCTTTCAGATTGACGCGTCTTTTCATTAAATTATGCGTTTTGTGGAGCTCAAAGCAAAACCTTGATCGGCATAAACTATTGCAATCGGGGCATCGAAAGGCCTAACTGTCAACCTAGTGGCAGTCTGTAGATAAACAGACGACACAGTGATGATCGCAGCGATGTTGTGACAGGATAGAATACCCCGTGTAGCAGAAATCGCAGATATAGTCAAGTCCCAGAAATCCTTTTAGATTCAAAATACCGTAATAATGCTCATTGTGCAAAAACAGGAACGCCGTCTTTGGTTTTCTGGCAAGGGACGCCTCAAATTTTATTAGAGAGCTAGCGTTCGGGGGACCGGTACCAAACAATAATTTTAATACCCATTAACCTCTCAAATTTTTAAAAAATTTGAAAATGCTACTTTCTGATCTGGTGATAATCCGGCTCTAACATGCAATTGATTGGCCTCTTGTTCACACAATTTCTGGTTGTTTCTGTACCTATCGTTTAATACAGCCAGCAAGCCCCTGGTAAAATAGCACTGATCATCCGGGTTGAATGAGATCCATAGGTGCTTCCTTTTCTTTTGCACGATTATATCATTGAAAATGGTACTTGCTTTACGCCTAGATCCCGCTGATGGGGCCCTCACAACCGGAACTATTAGCATCAGACTTGAACTGGCTAAAACAGTAGTGTGACTCTGAACAAGTAATTCAATTTGGTTAAAAAAAGTCCTTAACAGAAAATGTACCAGTGGTAGTTAATGTAGGGAAAAAAAACTGGGATTGAGAGAATCGGCATGTAATTCTAGCTGGACTAGATCCTTAGGATTCAAAGTGCTCACTAAACTGTATAATATTTGCTAAAGGGTCTCATGTATATGATTAAAAACTTCAGCAAATGAATCAAGTTTGTAGGCCTCTGAAAAATTGAAACGGTGTCTAATCTCGATATTGTTACATTTTGGATGTTCAGTTATAGACAAATTATTTAATCTAGAGGTAGAGGGCTGTGGGGAGCTTACTGCCTGCTCTGGAGATGAAGGATTTGCCATATGCGACGACACTCAAGTTTGCCCCGGACTGATTAGTCACTCCGGCTCCGGTCTGAGGCTGTAAGGCTGAATTATCCGATGCTGCTAAGACATCAACAGGCGAGTGTTGAAGACGGGCCTTACTTATACCTGAGGTAGAAGGTTGTATTACAGGGCCGTTCAACGTAGTCGAGTCATCGACAGGTAAGTGTTGAAGTGGCGATTTACTTGTACCTGAGGTAGAAGGTTGTGGGGATTTTACAGTCGTGTCTAGGGCGCTAAGTTGTTGTGAAGGACCTGGATCTGTAGTCTTTCTGGTCTCAGAACAGGTATTATTCAATAGCTTCAGCAGAGCTTTAAAGATGACTATTTCATCAGAATTTAGAAGCGAATCATTAATGATGTCAACATTGTCAACCGGTTGTGTAACTGGGGATGGTGCTTGAAAAATTTGAGGAGATTGCAACTGTGCGAGGATTTTAGGGGGCTTTATAGAATATTCAAGGTTATCAGACATCTCCTTTAATAGTCTTGGGTTTTTACTGGACGGTCTTTTCCTACCTTTAGTCCCTCCATGATGTTCACGTTCGCTCTCGCTATTGGTATCGCTGCCACTGCTGCTGCTGCTGGTGTTGCCGCTATACCTGTTTTAAGACATGACCTAAATTTAATCAAAGGTTGCAGTTATGAACACAGAATATAACAATTTGTAGTCAATGCTATTTTAATGAAAAAAGTAATATAAAATCTGTCCTTTAATCTCGGGTCAGACCCATGTAAAAAGCATACATATGTATCAAATGTACTCTCATTTCGGGTCTGGAATTGTACACAGGAGACTCTGATTCTACAATTCGATCCAGTAACCAGCAAAGAACATCAGCCACCCGCGTACGCTCCAGTCTTTCTCGGTGTCTCCGCTCGTTGTAATGACGAAGGGAATATCGGGGTGAATAACGAATTTTACGCTGAGGCCCGTAGTCAGAGTGGGGTGTTGACGGCAAAAGGGTCCACGGGAGGGCTGAACGTCGGCTCTAATTAGAGGGCGTCAGTGATAGTGGAGGAGAATGCAGGAGACTCGAACGAAGATTGAACTCAGAGGGTAAAGGAGAATGCTGAAAGCTGCTCTCAGAGGGCAGTGGGGCTTGTGCAGTCTGCTGATTCTGCCAGTTTTGGTAGATTGATAGGTTTTCTGAACCGTCCAGCAGTTGTGTTAAAACACCCTGTGGACCGGGATCTGGAAATAAAGTTTGACCTTCTCAGTTAAAGACATCTTTTCACAAAACCTATGTTTTTTCGAAAACTGAAACCTAAAAGGGCACTTACTGTGATTGGACAGATCAGAGGAAGCCCTTTGAGAAGCTGTTTTTGATTGTAAAGGATTATCGTCTAGAAAACAAAATGCAGGCGCTCTTTAAAACAACATTTCCCATTCTAGTGCACACAGCAGCTCAAACAAAATGATCTGATATTAGTTTCAAGGTAACCCTCTCGCCTCGTCACCCCCTTTCATGCCCGGTTCAGATAGATAGAAGTATGTAAATATAAAAATTCTATTTTTATGATAGCTAGACAGACTCTCACATATTATAGGCTATTTGTAACTACCTAAAGCACTTTACACAGACATTCGCTTTGCATACAATATACTATTTAACAAAATGCACACACAATCCCTACACCAAGATGGATTAAAAACTTTTTAAAATCTAAAGACGTAAATAAAAACAGACAGCCTGGTCTCAGGTTCCCTGTGTATTAAGATATAATCTCATAGATAGATAGATAGATAGATAGATAGATAGATAGATAGATAGATAGATAGATAGATAGATAGATAGATAGATAGATAGATAGATAGATAGATAGATACTTTATTAATCCCAAGGGGAAATTCACAAAAAACAGGAACATATTATGATAATCATTTACCCAATTATTCAACAATACACTTGATAGGTCTAAAAATCATCCGGACTTTAGGGCAACTAGTCTGTATTAAAATAATTACATTTCATTTAGAGAAATGAATGAAAACACAGCTGCAGTATTTCTAATAAGCACTTGCATCTATATAAGCTCCTGGACCCTGTCCTTTACATGCATTACCTAAAATCCTTTATCTTCAAAAGTAAAAAAGCCCAAAACATGTATCTGAGCTAAGAAGGGGATGCGTGTGTTCAGGGACTCACCCAGCGGGATACCTGTCAGCTTCGAGCTACATGCACTTGCCTGCTCTCTACACACTGAGACATGATCGCAGGGCCTGTCAGTTCCTTTCTGTGAGACGTAAAGGCTTTTTCATCTCAGAGCCTATCAGTTTGCCTTTCTGTGAGAGGATTTTCTGTGAGATGGAAAAGGATGACTGAGTGCAGGACCTGTAAGCGTTTTTGATAGAAAAGATTTTACAAATTATAAAGCAATGGTTTGATAGATATTTTAATCTCGTGATAATATTAAAATAATAGATAGATTGATGTAGGGGCATGATCCAACACAGTACTGTATATGCAGGAACATGACTGAACGTGTCGATCAGGCCTTGGGCTCATGGCAAGGTCGTTCTCTTGATATAAAAGGCATCGGGAGAAGGGTCAGGGAGGGGATTGCCAGCCAACAAATAGGTGTTGACAGACCCGGGGACAATGCAGAGGCAGCATCTGTCAAACTGCTCTTGACACAAAGCCTGGCCAATCAAATGGAGGAAGTTGGGATTAGGGTGGGATTGACACCCATCAAAATGCTCTTGACACAAAGTAGGGCCAATCAGAAGGAGGGGGTGGGAGTCTGGGCGGGACCTACACCCATCAAAATGCTCTTGACACAAAGCAGGGCCAATCAGGTGGAGGGGGTGGGAGTCTGGACGGGGTTAGGGAGGGGACAGGTTGTAATTAACCAATCAACCGATAGGGGGTGGGGCACATTATTTAAATCCAACAATCAAAGGAAAGGGGCGGGACCATCAAGTCATCAATCATCTTTGATTGACATTTTGACAGAATAATACTACTGTGGAGCAGTGGGTAGCGCTGCTGCCTCGCAGTTAGGAGATCCGGGTTCACTTCCCGGATCCTCTCTAAGTGGAGTTTGCATGTTCTCCCCGTGTATGCGTGGGTTTCCTCCGGGTGCTCCGGTTTTCCCCCACAGTCCAAAGACATGCAGGTTAGGTGCATTGACGATTCTAAATTGTCCCTAGTGTGTTTGGATGTGTATCTGTGCGCATGCCCTGCGGTGGGCTGGTGCCCTGCCTGGGGTTTGTTTCCTGCCTTGCACCCTGTGTTGGCTGGGATTGGCTCCAGCAGACCCCCGTGACCCTGTAGTTAGGATATAGCGGGTTGGATAATGGATGGATGAATGGATTTTATAAGGATTCTTCAAGACCCTTTTGTTTCTAGTCGGGTTGTTATGGTAATTCTTCCCCCCAGTGGGTCATTTCAGAAGTATTCATGGGACTTATGGGACTCCCCGTTCACAACACAATTCAGCATTAAAATGTTATCTGAAATATGAAGTTTAAGTTGGTTCTCTGCATTACCCAGAATGTCACAGTCATCCAAATTATTTAAAAGCAATTGAACTTCCCACATTATATGGAGGCCAGATACAAAACCTTCCCACCTTTCTTTTTTCCTTGCATAATATCTTTTTGGAATTTGGGTGCGCTGTATTAATCCCCAAGGGAAATTTTGCATGACCTTTGGAGATCAGAGCACATTGTCAGCCATTGTACAGCACCCCTGGAGCACTTTTCAGGCAAAGGGTTAAGGGTCCAACAGAGTCTGACAGTAACGGGATTCAAATCAGCAACCTTCCAGATACCAGTGCAGATCCTTAGCCTAAGAGCCACCACTCTGCTTAATATCAGGGCACTTTTCATCCTCAGATAAGATGCTCCTCCAATAAAGTGTAATAGAGCTCCTTAGGTGTTAGTGATCATAACCCAGCCACAAGGGATGCACAAACCAGTGTGTTTCTTTGTGCCGGTCCCAAGCCAGGATAAATTGGAAGGGTTACATCAAGAAGGACATCCACTGTAAAATTTTGCCAAATCAATATGTGGACAACAATACAAATTTCCATAAACGGATCGGTCGAGCCCCGGGTTAACAACAAGCGCCACCAGTACTGTTAGCCAACAGGGTGCTGGTGGAAACTGGGCTACTATTGGCCGAAGAAGAAGGCGGAGAAGAAGAGGGGAACAACGTTTCCGGAGGCAGGAGGAGAGAAGGAAGGTAAAGAGAGTGGAACTGAGGGTAGTAACTTTGAATATTGGCAGTATGACTGGTAAGGGGAGAGAGTTAGCAGATATGATGGAGAGAAGGAAGGTTGATATATTGTGCGTGCAAGAGACTAAATGTAAGGGGAGTAAGGTCAGGTAGATCGGAGGTGGATTCAAATTGTTCTATCATGGTGTGGACAGATGTAGAAGTGGAGTAGGGGTTATTCTGAAGGAACAGGATGTCTAGAGTGTTTTGAAGGTGACAAGAGTGTCAGACAGAGTAATGATTATGAAGCTGGAAATTGGAGGTGTGATGATGAATGTTGTTCGTGCATATGCCCTGCAAGCTGGGTGTGCAATGGATGAGAAAGAAGATTTTTGGTGTGAGTTGGACGAAGTGTTGAACAGGGTACCCAAGGGACAGAAAGTGGTGATTTGAGCAGATTTCAATTGACATGTTGGTGAAGGGAACAGAGGAGATGAGGAGGTGATGGGTAGGTATGGTGTCAAAGAGAGGAATGAGAAGGTCAGAAGATAGTGGATTTTGCCAAAAGGATGGACATGTCTGTGGTGAATACGTATTTTAAGAAGAGGGAGGAACATAGTTATGTACAAGAGTGTAGGAAGATGCACATCCTATACGGAAGAGTCAATCTGAAAGAGACTGAAGACTGCAAAATGGTGGCAGGAAAAATTGTAGTTAAGCAGGATTGAATGGTGGTCTGTAGGATGACATTGGAGATCAAGAAGAGGAAGAAAGTGAGGGCAGAGCCAAGGAACAAATGGTGGAAGTTGAAAAAGGAAGACTGCAACGATGAGCTTAGGGAGAAGGTGAGACAGACACTGGGTGGTAGTGAAGAGTTACCAGACAGTTGGGAAACTTGTAGCACATGTAGTAAGGGCGACAGCAAGAAGGGTGCTTGGTATGACATCTGGACAGAGGAAGGAGGAAAAGGAAATGTGGTGGTGGAATCGAGGAAGTATAGGAGAGTATACAGAGGAAAAGTATAGCAAAGAAGAAGTGGAATAGTCAGAGAGATGCAGAAAGTAGACAAGAGTACATGGAGATAAGGCGCAAGGTGAAGAGTGAGGTGGCGAAGGCTAAAGAAAAGGCATATGATGAGTTGTATGAGAGGTTGGACACTAAGGAGGGAGAAAAGGACCTGTACCGACTGGCTAGACAAAGGGACTGAGCTGGGAAAGATGTACAGCAGGTTAGGGTAATAAAGGATAAAGATGGAAACATACTCACAAGCGAGGAGAGTGTGTTGAGCAGATAGAAAGAGTACTTTACGAGGCTGATGAACGGAGAGAACGAGAGAGAGAAGAGGTTGGATGATGTGGAGATAGTGAATCAGGAAGTGCAGCAGATTAGCAAGGAGGAAGTTAGGACAGCTATGAAGAGGATGAAGAATGGAAAAGCCGTTGGTTCAGATGACATACCTATGGAAGCATGGAGGTGTTTAGGAGAGATGGCAGTGGAGTTTTTAACCAGATTGTTTAATGGAATCTTGGAAAGTGAGAGAATGCCTGAGGAGTACAGAGGAAGTGTACTGGTGCCAATATTTAAGAATAAGGGTGTTGTGATGTGACATGTTGCATACAAGTTGATAAATATTTTGTATGTCTTTATTTGTAATTTAGGCAAAGCAATGTAATATTAGTGTTACATTAGTGAGAAGCATTCATGTTTACCCCAACATTTTAGGAATTTATCTCTTTGAATTTTACAACAGAGTTGGGGGGAAGTGTCTTAAACAAGTTTGGCTAATGTTTCTCTGAAGTCTCTCAACCCCCATAGGAAAGCCAGGCTGCCAAGCTTTATCTTAACATATGGTTTGGAGGCAGGTGTGAAGGTGTTCTACCCGACCATTGGTCTGAAGTATGGCTGTTTGGAACTGGCTTTTATCAAAAGCCTTTAAGTACCATGACGTCCTATTGGCTCTAGGGGTTGGACAGAACATCTATAAATTTGCTTGCTTAACCTTACTCTCTCTCTCTTACCGAACTGATGAATGACCATCGCACACCCACCATGAACTGAAAAGGACAACACAATGAAGAGCACAGCTCGGCAGCCATATTGAGACAGGCATGAAAGCTGACCACAAATGGTGCCTTAACTAGAGACATTTTAAGTAACTAACAAGTCTGTGTGCTGCCTAAAAATATGCATCACCATTTATCAGGTTGTATGGTTGCCAATATTCAAATGTACTTTGCATATTGTTATTATTTATGAATACTATCAATAACACATTGTTTAAAATGTAACTTAACTCCTGTTTGTCTTTTACTATACCTAATTGCATGAGGTTATACATGTAGAAGGAAAGGTAGGGAGAAGTTATATGGTACAGTACCTTATAAACAGTGGTAAGTCTGTGAGATTTGAGGCATTCTGACAAAGGCTACATATTAATAATACAAAAGAGGAAAGTAGAGCAAAATGTTACTCTATATCAGTTTGACAGATGAAATTAGACAGAAGTCTCCGTGGACTATGATGTTTGCTGATGACATTGTGATCTGTAGCAATAGTAGGGAGGTTGAGGAAACCCTGGAGAGGTGGAGATATGCTCTAGAGAGGAGAGGAATGAAGGTCAGTAGGAACAAGATATAATACATGTGTGTAAATGAGAGGGAGGTCAATGGAATGGTAAGGATGCAAGGAGTAGAGTTGGCGAAGGTGGATGAGTTTAAATACTTGGGATCAACAGTACAGAGTAATGGGGGTTGTGGAAGAGAGGTGAAAAAGAGAGTGCAGGCAGGTTTGAATGGGTGGAGAAGAGTGTCAGGAGTGATTTGTGACAGATGGATATCAGCAAGAGTGAAAGGGAAGGACTACAGGACGGTAGTGAGACCAACTATGTTATATGGGTTGGAGACGGTGGCATTTACCAGAAAGCAGGAGACAGAGTTGGAGGTGGCAGAGCTAAAAATGCTAAGATTTGCACTGGGTGTGACGAGGATGGACAGGATTAGAAATGAGTACATTAGAGGGTCAGCTCAAGTTGGATGGTTGGGAGACAAAGTCAGAGAGGCGAGATTGTGTTGGTTTGGACATGTGCAGCGGAGGGATCAGAATTAGAATATCTTTATTGTCATTGTAACAAATAAAATGAAATTAGGTGCAGTCCCTCCAGTGTCAAAATATAAATAAATATAATTACAAAAGGATAGGAAAGGATAAGAAGAAATAAGGTAGAACACAAACATTTAACATAAGACCTTAATTGTACATAAAACACTATTGCACAAGATGTTATCTATTACTGCTGCATTGGAGGTGATTAGGTGGCATTATAGCAACAGGGTAGAAACTGTTATTGAATCTATTAGTCTTTGTTTTGATGCTCCTATATCTTTTGCCTGATGGCAACAGTTGGAACATGTCATGAGCGGGGTGTGAGGAGTCTTTTAAGATGTTTTCTTCTTTCCTGAAGCAGCACGAGCTGTGCAGTTCATCCACAGAGGATAAAAGAACAGCCAATGATCTTCTGGGCAATCTTTATTATCTGTTGAAGTGTTTTCCTCTGCACTGTTGTGCAGCTGAAAAACCACACGCAGAGGCAGTAGCACAGGATACTCTCAACAGAGCAGTGATAGAAGGACACCAGCAGTTTTGGGGGGATGTTATTTTTTCTGAACACTCTCAGGAAATAAAGTCTCTGCTGAACCTTCTTCGCCAGCTCAGCTGTGTTCACACCCCAGGACAGGTCTTCCATGATGTGGACTCCCAGAAAGCGGAAGTCTGACACCCTCTCCACACAGTCCCCTCTGATGTGGAGTGGTTTAATGTCCGTTTTCTTTTTCCTGAAGTCCACAACGAGCTCCTTTGTCTTTATTGTGTTCAGGAGCAGGTTGTTGTCAGTACACCATGCTGTCAGCCGGTTCCACTTCGTTTCCAGAGATGAGCCCTACCATAGTGGTGTTGTCTGCAAATTTGACGATGGTGTTGCTGTGGTGGGTGGGGGCGCAGTCATGTGTGTACAGTGTGAAGAGCAGGGGGCTCATGCTGATGGCCAAGAAGATGTGAGGGCATACCCTAACCCTTTGTGTGCGGTCTGTCAGGAAGTCTTTAATCCATATACAGGTGGAATATGGGAGTCCCAGGGCTAGCAGCTTGCACACCAATCTGTGAGGGAGGATAGTGTTAAAAGCAGAGCTAAAATTAATAAAGACGGGACGTGTATAGCTCCCCTGGTGCTCCAGATGGGACAGGGTAGCATGGAGAGCAGCAGCAACAGTGTCCTCAGTAGACCTTTTAGCCCTGTAAGCAAATTGGTGTGCATCAAAGGTGGGAGGGATGAAGGACAAGATATGACTCCGGACCAGTCTCTCAAAACACTTCATAAACACCGGGGTGAGCGCTACTGGCCGATAGTCATTCAGGCAGTTTATGGGTGATTTTTTTGGCAAAAAGAGTAAGATGGAGGATTTTGGACAGGGGGGAACTGAGGCCTGGGACAGTAACAGGTTAAAGATATTTGTAAAGGCCCCAGCCAGCTGCTCTGTACAGCTCCTCAACACACGTGCAGGGACACTATCGGGACCTGCTGCCTTCCTAGGATTGACAGCCTGGAGTAAGCATCTCACTTCGTGTTCCTCCACCCTAAGGGAGTGGGTGATGTTGTTGTGAGCTGCTGCTGCATGTGTAACAGCTGCTTCTGGTAGTTCCACCTCAAATTGAGCAAAGAAGTGGTTCAGCTCCTCTGCCATTGAGGCGTCACCTTCAGCAGCTCCATGACTGGTCCTGTAGTTGGTGAAGTGCTGGACACCCTGCCAAACTTGTCTGCTGTTATTACTGTCCAGGTGTTCCTCAATCCTTCTCCTGTAGTCCCTTTTTAGCCTTTCTGATGCCTCTCTTCAGACAGGACCGTGTCATGCTGTAGAGAGCCTTGTCACCGCACCTAAAGGCAGTGTTCCTTTTCTTTAGCAGCCGCTGATCCAGGGCTTCTGGTTTGGATAGACATGGAAACGATTCTCCACTGTGAGAGTGTCAATGCAGGTCTTGATGTAACACAATACACTGTCGGTGTAGAGTTCCAGGTCTGGATTTTCAAAAATGTCCCAGTTAGTCATATTGAAGCAGTCCTGCAGCTGCAGAAAGGCATCATCAGGCCAGGTTGTGATGGATCTTGTGGTGGTAAGAGCAGATTTGCTGAGAGGGGTGTATGCAGGAATCATCAGCAGTGACATGTGGTCTGGCTGGGCAAGGTGTGGAAGCTGTTTAGCTCTGTAGCCCAGCTTGATGTTTGAGTAGACCTTGTCTAGTGTGTTGGCTCCTCTAGTAGCACACTTTACGTGCTGGTGGAGTTTAGGGAGCACTGCTTTTAAATCCACGTGATGCTGAGTATATTGGGAGAAGGATGCTAAGGATAGAGCCGCCAGGCAAGAGAAAAAGAGGAAGGCCTAAGAGAAGGTTTATGGATATGATGAGAGAGGACATGCAGGTGATGGGTGTAACAGAACAAGATGCAGAGGACAGAAAGATATAGAAGAAGATGATCCGCTGTGGTAACCCCTAACGGGAGCAGCCGAAAGAAGAAGAAAAAGGTGTTAGTGATCATAGTGCTACCAGATGAGTACGGGAATCTATACTAATAAAAGGCAAAGCCCTCACTGACTGACTGACTCACTGACTGACTCACTCACTCATTCACTGACTCATCACTAATTCTCCAAGTTCCCGTGTAGGTAGAAGGCAGAAATTTGGCAGGCTCATTCCTTACAGCTTACTTACAAAAGTTAAGCAGGTTTCATTTCGAAATTCTACACGTAACGGTCATAACGGTCGACAACGTCCACCATGTTGAACGTTCTTATTTATGGCCCCATCTTCATGAAATTTGGTAGGTGGCTTTCCAGCGCTAACTGAAACCGATGTACGTACTTATTTCGGTGGTATGACGCCACTGTCACCTGCCATATTAAACTTTCCAACGTCACTAATTCTCCAACTTCCTGTGTAGGTAGAAGGCTGACCCCACCTTCACAAAATTTGGTATGCGGCTTCCCTGTGCTAACCGAAACCAATGTACATACCCCCATTAACATGTCTATCGAGTTGATCACCATCAATCAAAGAACTGTCACTTACCGAGTGGTTTACATGCCGGAGATGACACCTGCCTTTTCCATTCTCTATGTTACATATTGCACGGCCATATCAGGCTCACTCTTGATATCCAGAGGAACATTTTGTCTTATGTATTCAATGACTGGGATAGGTTCAAGGTGTGAACTGATGACGATACAGGAGATAATTATACTACACAGGAGCACTATAAGAGTGAAATGCTTAAGCTCTTCACCTATGGTTCTGCATGTGAGTTGATGGCTGCCGCTGAATTGTTCGGTTGTCGCTTTCAAGTGTACCGAAATGGCCAAATATTTTATACCTTTCGACAACCGCCAATGCCTCTTAAACATCTTAGATTCACAGGTGACGATTTGAGTAGTGGACACTTTGATGTTTATGAATGTTTAAACTCTCAAAAGCTGAATGTGAAGTTATCAATGAAACCGGTTGTATGCTTACAACGCTTGACAGATGCCGAATGTCACTTCAACACAAGTCCTGCAAATACTGTCATAATTGAAACAAACCATGAAACTCAAACTGATTATGACAGCAGCAATCCAAGCTGTGAGATTTGAGACAAGATTACTTTTCACATGGCCGACTGTACGTTGCATGCTCAAGAGTAAGCTCAGCACACAGCTTGGTCATATTACAACCGGAGGGCCGAACTGACAATGTGGTATTCAAAGAGATCCTTAACAAATAATTATTGGTATATTTTCCCTCAGTTTAAAAAGGTTTAATTTTCTTCTTAATACAAATTTTAAGGCAGTACTTTGCCTCTGCGAAGCGCGGGTATTTTGCTAGTAATTAATAATTGTTAAAAACCAAAGAGAGAGCGAGAGAGCACCTGTAAATAGCTACTAATAGCTCTTCTTTGTGATACATCTACCTTGAAATAAATAAAATGTCATTATTATTAAAATAAAATAAAGAAAATTTAATTTATGCTGACCTAATATTTTCTCACCTCATCACGCCCGCAACCCTTCCCAGGATTAGAAAATGATGTGCTGTGGTATAGTGGTTTCTATCTTGCGGCCAGTGCCGCTGGCCATCATGACTCTAAACTGGATTAAAAAGATTAGATGGACAGGAATGGATTAGTGGATCATTTGTAACTAAACATGTCAATAAATATACAGTACATTGTTAAGAATATGAAAATTACAGCCTTCACTTACAAAAAACCCTCAATTAAGTGCGCTTTCAAAAATTAAACCGAAAGTGACAGTAATGTAGGTCAACATGTTATGTGACTTACTTTATGAATCAGTGAAAAATAAGCAGTGACTGTTATGTTTCAGCATTTTTCTAAAAACAAAAGGAGTTCAGTTTACAACAGATGGACATTTGTAAAGATTATTTCTATGATGTTTAATGTATCCCCTTACTATATCAGGTTTTACTTTAATTCATAATTCTAGGTTTTAGTTAATGAGCCCAGTTGTATATTCCTTGGCTGGCCATGTTTGTTGCTGCATCATTGTGTAATTTTGGGCTGTGTCACATTAAGCAACTTTTTCAGTGATTATGAGTTGCATATTTTCATTCATTCATTTATTCATTCATTGATTGCTTCCACCGCTTATTCAAAATCGGGATGTGGGAGCAACATTTTCAGTAGCGAGGCCCATACATTCCTTTCCCCAGCCATACTTTTCAACTCAACCTGTTTGATCCCAAAGAGTTCCCATGCCATCTGGGAGATTTACATTTACATTTATTTGCTTGGCAGACACTTTCATCCAAAGTGACTTACAACAGAGGTAAACACAATCAAGTAATATTAGGCTAGGACCTATTTGTTCAGCAAATGTAATAGGACAGGTAACAAAAGCTGATTGCCACAATTTGAAAGATATAATAACTCAAACATTTACAAACATAGATGAACAATCAATAAAGCAATTAAACTTAAACAAATTAATCAAGAATATAAACTATTGCGGAGCAAAGTTTTTTTTTTATTCCTTTTTCAATTAAAAACAGATTTTCACAGAACAGATGGGTCTTCAATTTCTTCTTAAATACATTGAGGGAGTCAACAATTCAGATGGAGGTGGGCAGCTCGTTCCACCAACTAGGAACTACACAGAAAAAGAGTCTGGATTGAGACCTGATACCACGCGGAGGTGGCATCACCAGATGCAGTTAACTGGCAGACATGAGTGGGCGAGAAGGAATATAGCACCTCATCAGTGTCTCCATATACTCTGGTGCTGATCCATTCACTGCTCTGTTGTCAAGTATCAGAGATTTTAACTAAATGTGTGCTGCTCAGGGAGCCAATGTACCAAACTGAAAAGAGGAGTGACATGTGCCCATCTCAGATGGTTAAATACAACACGGGTCTCTCCATTCCGGATCATCTGCAGTGGCTTGATAGCACATGTGGGTACTCCTGCCAGAGGTGAGTTGCAGTAGTCCAGGCATGACAAGGCCAAAGCCTGGAACAGAAGTTGTGCTGCTTACTCTGTCAGGTAAGCTCTGGTTTTGAGGATGTTGTACAGCATGCACCTACATGAATGAGAAACAGTAGAAATGTGGTCAGAAAAAGATAGCTGCCCATCAGTCACCACCCCAAGGTTACATAATGACTTGGCAGGTGTTACAAACAGTGAGGCAAGCTGTACAATGGTGGGGAGATGAGCAAACTGTTTTTTTCCAGGTTGAACTGTAGCTGGTGGTCCATTGTCCAGGTTGAGATACCAGTAAGATACAGTAAATACAGACTCTAGTTGATACTGTATTGTCCTCTAGGGGGAACGATAGATACAGATGTGTGTCATTAGCATAGCACTGATAAGAGAAGCCATGGCACTGGGGGATTGGATGATGGAGCCCAGCAAGATGGTGTACAGAAAGAAAAGTAGAGGGCCCAGAACCCATCCTTGGGGTATACCAGTGCATGTCTGGTGTGCTTTTGAAACCTCTCTTCGCCAAGGCATACTGTAGAATCTGCCCAAGATGTAGGACTCAAACCATTTGAGAGCAGTCCCAGTGATGCCAAGGTCAGAGATGGTGGCAAGACGGATAAATAAGTAAAGATAAAACCCTCCCAATGAGCCCTGGGTCTTTCCAAGGGTCTCTGCTCAGCTTGTTGTTCCCATAAAACCTCCACAGGGAGGCATTTGGGAGGCATCCTTATCAGAATCCTGAACCATCTCAATTGACTTCTCTCAATATGGAGGGTCACCAGCTCTACTCTGAGCCTCTCCCGGATGTTCTCACCCTATCTCTAAGGGAGAGCCCAGCCACCCTGTGGAGAGTTTATTTTGGCTGCTTATATACAGGATCTAATTCTATTGGTCATTACCCAAAGTTCATGACCATAGCTGAGGGTAGGGACATAGAGTGACTGGTAAATCGAGAGCTTCAACTTCTAACTCGGTTCATTATTCACCACTGGTGTAGCGACCACGAAACTGCATTCACCACTCCTATCTCACCATCCCTTTACCCCTCACTTGTAAGCAAGATGTGAACAAGTTGTATAAGCTATTTATATAATCTTAGAGAGCTGGAGACAGTTGTAGTGCACTCTCATGACTTCCAGTCATATAGTCTGACTTCCCAGAGACCCAGTACAAGAAGTCTGGGACTAACCATGACAGAATGAAACAGGTCTGATATTATCTTAAGTAAGAGGGGTGCTCTGCGTATGTGAGACCTGCCAACCAATGAGTTGTTGCAGCTGTGAATATTTAGGACCACAGCGTTTTGGACTTGATAAACAGATGAGAGACTTGTCTTTCTGAGGTCCCATGTGCTACAGGAAGGAAAAAAAGAAAAAAAGGTTGACACTGTTAACAGAACTCGCCATACCTGTAAAGCCTTCACATGGGCACCAGCTCTGTCAGGCAGCACGTTTGTTGCTGTTTGAAAAAAGGGTGAGCTCACGATAATTCAGAAATGTGAAACTGTGCTGGAAAGTCATTACACAGTCATTTAATTTGACATATCCTGTGATTTAAAGTCACATAATCCAACAACCTCATGCAACAAGATCAAAGACTGCATTCATCAAGCTTCACATTCCATCTGACTAGAAATGTGTTTCAGCTAGTACTCCTGCCAAGCCTGGTGTTCAAATTTTTGTTTTTGGTTTGTTTTGTTCATTTTTGATTCAATTATTTATGTTACTGTCACATTTGATGATTATTTGCATTATTCTTTGTTTTTGATTGTGTCTATAGTATGCATGTAAGTTGCCTGGGTGGGTGGTCCCTCAAGAAGTGGTCCCACCTGCCAATCACTGCTTGGAACTACCCTCTGCCCTTTAAATCCAGACAGTTTTGAATGAACAAGGGAGGGTTTTTTTGTTAGTTTCTGTCTTTTTGCTATGCTTTGTACTTTTTTAAATAACTACATCAGATTTTTGTTTTGTTTTTTGATGATTCTTTGATTTAATGTATTACGATGTTTGCTTTGGATTGCCATGTGTTTCAGGCAGTTCCATTTTCCCTATGTGCTCCACAGAGCTTCATTGCAATTGGAATACCATTTTATGAAGAATAAATCCTTTATTTTATAAAGATCCTGTATTGCCCTATTACTAGCCATGTTTTGATGGTTTTACCCTTCTGGTGATCATTATTGGAAGTGATTTTGGAGCTTGTGTGTTTTGGAAATCCAAGTTTGTGACATGAAGTTGTGTGATGTGACATTAGCTTCAGTGTTTTGGAACAAATTGAAAATTCCACTCATTCATCCATTTTTGGAATCCACTCAGGCCATTATAGGTTCACCAGAAAACACATCCTAATCTAGAAGCTTTGGGTGCTAATCTGAATGGAATGCCTGTCCATTATAGAGGACACTTACACACAAATTCACCAACCTTTATATTGGTCAATTTATAGTCAACAATTAACCCAACAGACGCAAGATGGATCACCACTCTTCTAAGAATGTCCTGCCTTGTACTCAATTACAAATAGAATTAATGAAATTTAAACTCAATCCACATATCTTTAGCAATTCATCTTGGACATGGGGAGAACTTGTAGACTCCACACAAACATCTAAAATTAAACTGAGGTCACCAGAGCAATGAGATAGTAGCATTGACTGCTCTGCCAGAATACATTCCGCAAATGCAGTTCTAAAGGTGCACATGCAGAGTCTTCAATCGTCAACCTGTTGAAGTTTCATAGAAAACCCCAGAGCTCTGATAAAACTTCTGCTCCCCTGTTTGTACACACTGTATTTAAGATTCGGATTGTCCCAAGTAATTGGCGGTAGCTATCCTGTGATGTGCGGTTAAGTTTGCACTAAGTTGTTTCTGTGTGGAGTTTGCACCTTCTCCTAGTGGTGTCTCCTTCTGTCCTTAATCTGCTAGATCTCTCCTCTGCCTTCAACATGGTCAACCACTAAATCACGTTTACCACCCTCACTGACCATGGAATCACTTAGAGTGACCCATTGTGGTTTAAGTCCTACCATTGGGTAGATCCTACCGTGTGTCAGGGGCCCTCATGTATAAACGGTGTGTATGCACAAACATCTTGAATACACCAATTTCCAAAGTCATGCTGACATGTATAAAAAACAAACTTGGCATAATGCTGCGCACATTTTCACGGCATTCTCAGATTATGCACAAACACGTTCCAGCTTGGTTTTGTAAGCAGGTGGCACCCAGCATCAAAGCAGGGCTACTGTTTCTGTGTCGTTTTATTTTTCTTTTTTAGAATGCACCCATGACACAGGTTTTATCAAAAACACAAAAATTTGTTTCATATCGTTTACAAAGTCAAGGCACTTGAATGTAATAAATCTTTAACAATATAATGTTGCACGGAATGACCAAACTATTCCAACTACAATGGCTGCTTTGGCGTTGTTAAAAGACCTCACAAATGGAAGAATTACAAGAGAGCACGTATTTAGAGATCATACTGATTTCTTGTCCCATGATGATGACTGGCTTCTAAGTAGATTTAGATTTCTAACACCTATCCTCTTGAAGCTGGGGCCAGCTTTACAAAGGCAGACTTGGAGGTATTGTGCTTTACCTGTTCCTTTGAAAGTCCTGTCCACACTTGTGTTTTAACCATTGGAGCTTTTCAGCCTGAACTGGCTGACCGATTGGGTATTTCTCAATCATCATTGAGACATGCTCTATAGGAGGGTAATTGTCATTCAGATATATAAGATTTCCTTACCCTGTGGTTGAATAGGAAAATATCAAAATGCAATTCACAGCAACGTTAAGTTTTTCAATGTAATCGGAGTGGTCAGCTGTACACATATTGCTATAAATGCACCTTCAGAGAATGAATTTACTTATGTAAATATAAAGTATTTTCACTCTGTTTATGTGCAAATTATGTGTAAAAATACATCTCATTAATGTGGTGAGATGGCCTGGCTCAACTCATGATTCATTCATTCTGTGAAATTGCTGTGTTGGGAACAAAAGTGAAAAGGGTGTTGTGTGTGATAGCGGACTTCTCGGCAAGACACGACATTTAACATTTTAACCTTTGGTCAAAATTGTAAGTTACCTGTATGATGTAACCATATAATAGCGATTACTTAGGTGACAGCGGGTATTTCGCTGAAGATGTGGCTTCACACCCTACTGATTGAACAAGAGCAATGTTATAATGTCCACCACTCTCACGATCAGGCAGTGGTCAAATGATGGGTATAAGCATCTCACCAATAATTGCAGCAGCTCACTGCTTAAACAGTGTGAGCCCCGGAATTCTTCTACCTCCTCCAGTAGTGTTGACACTTAGAGGTTGGGCTGGCTGTGTCCCGCCTTTTCACTGTGACTTTGATACCTGACCACTTCTTTTTTATATCTGGTACTGTGCAGCTTTCTGAACTTGAAAGTTAGAAAGCCTTTGCCATGCTGTGTCACTCCATAAATTTGCTTTTGCTGCTTATATCACTACTTAAGCCATCAAATAGTATGTTTTTTCTTGCCTCCATTTCCATTTTTTTTTCTAGCCTTCCAATTTGTAACCTTGACCTGTAACACTTGAGGCCTCTTTTGTGAGTCGCTTTGGATAAAAGCATTTGCTAGGCAAATAAATGTAAATGTCTCTTCATTGCGAGCAAGTGGGACACTGTTTTCCCATCTTCTAGTAAATGTTACTGGTGTGCAAATATTACATATGTAATAAATTTGCTGCAGTAATTCAAAATATTAGTAAATTGTTTATACCAAACTAGACTCATCATAATTTTTTCCAGTCTTCTAAGATATGCTCAAATCAATTTCTTGTTTAGAAAAATATTTATTTTTGTAGTATGTGCAATTTTCTATGTACCTTGTGCCGCTAGCCTCTTTCCAGGTTGCTGGGACAGGCCCATCAGCCCTGCAGTGTTCTCAATACAACTTTGCTTGACATGCGCATGTGCAGCCAGAACTGTCCAGCCTGACCTTAGTTGTTGAAGGGTCGGCCATTTCAATAAGCCTTAATAAGTCCAAGTTTGTGGATTCCTCCTGAAAATGAATTGTGAAAGCTACTTTGGTTATTGAATTATGGCTACAGTTTACTTTGACTGTGATTTCTGTCTCATGCGTTGCTTTTGATGAAAAAGATTAATTTTAACATTAACATAGTGTTTGGTTATTATTTATGCTATCAAAGTCCCACAATTGTGCCTAAGTCTTATGCTGGGGACAGTACCTCACCTGGGGCCTCATGTGCATAGAACTCACACTATAACATGGCGTAAGCACAAAAGCGGGAATGTGCATACACACAGAAAAATCCAGATGCATAAATATGTGCGTACGCAAACTTCCACGTTCTTCCGCTACATAAATCCTGGTCAGTGTGAAAAGTAACGCACGTGCACATGCTTGCTCTCCCGCCCCAACTCCTCCCAGAATGAATATGCAAATCAATATAAATAGCCCTTAAGCTCAGCGTTCTGTGAAAAGACAATGGGAAAAGCACGGGGGAAAATAGAAGAATTTCAGCGAATACCAAGTGGAGGCAATGAAAAACGTACTATTTGTTGGTTTAAACAATGATATAATCAACAAAAGGAAGTTGATCAAGTGACAGAGTGTCGGAGAAACTCGAAAGCTCAAGTTCACAAAGTCACACAGTGCCCAAAATAAAAAAAGAAGTTGGCAGATATCAAAGTCGCCGTGAAAAGGCAAGTCGTAGCCCACCGTCTGAGTGTCATATGAAAGCTTATTAGGGTACAGACAAAACAAAAATAGGCACACAGTGGGGAAAAAAGCATGAAATGTCAACTTTAATCTCGAGATTTCCATTTTAATCACGTAGTTTATTTTGTCATTAAAGTAGTACATCATAAACTTCATCTTAAAATCTTTTAATTTACTAGTTTCTCAAATCCCATTGTAACTAAAGTAGCATGTTAAATGCTTTGTTTTGTATTTGATCTTCTATGTGCTCTATGTGTGTGAATCACTACTTGCTTCTGAGCTTTCTCTTTTCCAACAGCACACAGAATCCATTACATTTGTGATATTACAGCTCTCTGAATAATTAAAATACTGAGATGTATATGTGATATAATTTTCATGATGATAGGAGTTAAATCATGTTATTAAACATGGGAACACGGTAGCACAGTGATTGTTCATGTCTCACGCAAGATGCTTGCTGCACCATGCGCGACCTTTGATGAAATACTTTATTGTAGCAGTACTGTCTCTTTAAAATGTACTAACCCAAATGTAAGAGCCAATTTTAGAAAGTTAAAGTTTTTAGTTAAACTCATATTAATTTTTGCTTAATTTGAATAGAATACATTTCTTCCATAGTCATAGCTTATGGTATAATCTTTTCCCCCTATAAGTTAGTAAGAGATAGAACCTTCTTACTATAACTGAGAAACAGTGTGATAATAGATTCAGTTCTGTTTAGAGCAGCTCCCAGTACATAGGGACTTAAAAGACCCATTTTCTTCTCAGAGATGGGATAAGCGTACAGTTTTCTGACCATATTGAAATGGTTCACATATGTTAAGTAAATAGTAACGATTTGAGATGTAACAAGATTTAAGCATTGAACAGAACTTTTCTTAACAAGAATTTTTCCTTTTTTTTCTATTTTATTTTCTATTTTTGTGTGAACTGTTTTACTTTGAAACTTAACTAAACTTTTAAAAACGAAGATATTTTGTCTGTGGAATAATTTCTGCGCATCAGACTTTTGTTGAATCCCATTTTTTTGAGTTAGAGCTGCTGAACTTTGGTAACTTTGGAAAAATGCAGCTACATCCTAATTCCTGTCCTTACTTTTCTTTCTCCAAATACCCAATCACCACACAATAAGCTCTGTAACAGACGTTAAGCCATCTGTAAGCTTAGAACACCGATTTTTCAAAACTTTTAAGGAACATTGAAATATCTTCATAGTACGTGTTTAATTATTCTATCCATCTATCCTTCCAGTGTCGCCCCAGCACAAGCAAGAATACAGCACGAGGCAGGAACAATCCATAAATGGAGCACAAGCTCCTAGCTAGCGCTGCGGCACCGTGTTCTGGCATGTTTAAATATTAACAATATAGATTATTTATCCATCCATCCATCCATTTTCTAACCCGCTGAATCCGAATACAGGGTCACGGGGGTCTGCTGGAGCCAATTCCAGCCAACACAGGGCACAAGGCAGGAACCAATCCTGGGCAGGGTGCCAACCCACTGCAGGACACACACAAACACACCCACACACCAAGCACACCTTAGGGCCAAGTTTAGAATCACCAATCCACCTAACCTGCATGTCTTTGGATTGTGGGAGGAAACCGGAGCGCCTGGAGGAAACCCACGCAGACACGGGGAGAACATGCAAACTCCACGCAGCGAGGACCCGGGAAGCAAACCCGGGTCTCTTAACTGCGAGGCAGCAGCGCTACCACTGCGCCACCGTGCCGCCCTAGATTATTTAAATGAAGTTAATTTTATCTGTATAATATAATAAACATATTTTGCTGCATTTCATCTTAAAATGATGTTGTCACCATATGTAAATATGCGCTTTATAAAGTGGCTCAGGTTGTGCAATACTATAACTGTAGTGCAAGTTTACAGTAAGGTAATTGTACTTATAAGTACAAACAGTTCTACAAGGAGCACTTGATGGACTGATTGAGTATGTTTATAGTTCTTGGGATGAAACTGTTTCTGAACCGCGAGGTCCGTACAGGAAAGGCTTTGAAATGTTTGCCGTGTGAGAACAGTTCAATAGACAGCATGGCTGAGGAGGCGTGTGCTTGATGCTGTATTCCGAGAATTCTATTTCCGATCAGCTGCTGTAGATCTTTGATTCCCCACTCAGATACAGTGATATAAATACTCTGAGTGGTGCAGTGAGAGTAATATGTAAAAAGATGATCTGCTGTGGCATCCCATAACGGTAGCAGCTGAAAGAAGAAGAGGAAGAAGAAGAAGAAGGTGCAGTGAGAGTAACAATGCTAAAGCAGCTATTGCATTTAGAATAGTTTGACCATTCCGTGGACCATTATATTGTTACTGGTTAATTACAATCAGATGCATTAAACTAATAAACAATATGCGGTTAATTTCAGTGTATTTATAAAGCCACGTCAGGGATGTGGATCTGAACAAGAAAGGGTAACCAAACAGGAACAATAGCACTGCTTTGATGCTGGGTGCCGCCAGTCTGCAAAACCGAGCGGAGAACTTGCGTACGCCAGGGTATGAGGTACCGTGGAAATGTGTGTGGCTTTACACCAAGTTTAGGTTTTATACATCGTGATTTGAGCGTGGAAATGTTAGTACGCAACAATTCTGTGTGTACGCACCGTTTATACATGTGGCCCCTGAACAGGATAAGTTTTGTAATTGTGTGGATTTGCGAAACCAGAGAGAGTATGGAGCAGTGATATGAAGCCGCACTACAGAGCAGCTTGCGCCTTCTTTTATTTTGAAACAGAATGAGAATTAAAGAGAATGGATGGCTGAACCCACTACAGTCTCACTACACTAAATTTTATTTCTACCTGCTTTTGTCCAACAATAAGCTTTAGACTCTCATGACAGAACTTGAGGCAGGTATAATAAAACTCATAGGATCTGAGTGGCTGTTTGTAAGCAATTGAGACAGTCATGGCTAAGCCAGAATTTTTTGATATACCCTGTATGTACTTCCAGAAAGAAGCTTACTTAGCCTGTGAACATCAGGCACACAAACCATCTTAGTTTTTCAGTCCCATTTTCACATTTGACACACTCTGAATTTTCCCCCTTTGTGCTCTGTTGAGTTCTTTTGCTAGGTGTCTGGCTCATGCACAAAGAATACAAAAACTGACAAATCCACTGGCTTGTTCACATGGCCTTTGTCCATGAAACCAATCCTTGGCAGCCACTTGCTGTTCTGTAAGGACGTAACAAGTGACCTGGAGGCACAGAGCACAGGAATTTGACTCATTTGCTAATCTGATTTTTTTCTGCAAATGACTCCAAGAAAATAAATTGGTATAAGCACTGACTTGGATAAACAGGGTATAAAGAGGAATGGATTCCATATACAAACTTGGATTTTTGTGCCCCAGTGTGGTGGATCAGATAAATGCACAAGCTGGCAGCTAGCAATGGAGTCTGTTGTTGTGAAATTAAAAGCAGCTATGTAGTGTGTGCTCTGAATGAAGATAGACAGAAGAAAACAACAGATTGCAGAAGGTAGATGATAGTAGGTGGAAACACATAGATTAAAAATATAAAATGAAACATTTGTAGGCCTATGAAATCATGGAAATGTCGCTTGTGGAGCACAGCTGGTGTATACATGATGAGAAAGCAATAAGAAGCTGCTTGAACTGTGCCATAAGTAACTGTCACACGGTGGTCAGAGGCAGTGGCAGCATTTACTGCTCCCCATACCGTGCATACACACAAATTGTACACATGAGTGTTGCAACACTGTGCTATTAGCGCTCAGTTTAGCGTTAAGAATAATTCTGTAATAGTTTACAAGGTCATTATTGTCATGTGCTCAGAGTATACTAAAATTCTTACTTGTTTGTACTAATCAACACACAAGGTGTCACCACTCTCCAACTCCATGATTAGTATAATAATTAATTTTCATTATTATCCAAAGGAAAGTCATTTACTATCAGTAACATCTGTTTTGAAATTGTGCATACTTCTGGAAAGTGGTGCCGTGGAAGCAGCAGTAGATGTGTCGGCACAACCCTCGTATTACATGTGACAAGCATAAATCCGTTCACATTGTATATGGAGTGCAAGAACACTCTTTTACACACATAATTTGTTAGAGGCCTATTGCCAAAAGTGTCTATATATTGTACATACACACTCACACACTTGACAAAACTTTCGCAGTCAATGAGGAGTTAGCAAATCACTCTTTATTCTCATAGCGGGGTAGCTCCCAAATACCTAAGAAGTGCTTCTGAACTAAAGTAATGAAAATGGTTGTTTGTTTCTGCTAACAAGGTTTCTTCAGCCTGTAATTATTCTATTACAAAATGTCATTATGCAAGACAAACTTATATGTGTATAAGGAAACATACAGCCCTATTGTAGACATTATAGTGAAAACCCATGCATTCTTTCTGCTCTATACATATGACCGAAATAGACAGAACAAATCCACTAACTATATATCGTGGCCATTTTTCTGCAGCCAGCTTTTTAAAATTTGTTAAAACAAAGTTTAGGATCTATAACATTAGATATCAGTGTTAACTAATTCCTGGTCCGATCCTTATTTAGCATTACAAATCCAAAATCCTCAATGAAACATGTTTAAGATGATATGTCATACCTTTATCATAGTTCTCTTCCCCTCTACCATGTCACAGCAGCCAGCATTAGGAGGCGTGTCCTTGAACATCGCATCACGTTATGTCATTAACTTGTAATTTGAGTGGGCGCCATTGTGTCCAAGTTTGTGGATACCATTTTCAATATGCTTTGCAAGTGCTTTTCTTAAAAAAACAAATTTTGGTTTTAAGTTTTTTGTTGTTTCTTTTGACTTTCAGTTTGCTTCACATATTTGGTTTGGTCTCAAGATTACTTGCTTAACAGGTGTTGATCCACGCTACATTTTCACTCAGCTTTGATCTTCTGATCCTAACTATTGGCCCAGTAGCCTGCAGCACAAACAGCCTAAACATAACACTGAATTCCAAGATAAAAAGTGTGAAATTAACATTAGAAAGTGAGAGTGCGAAATTACTAATAAAAAGTGAGAGTACGAAATTAACAGAAAGATGTGAGAACATGAAATTAATTTTAAAAATCAAGAATGTGAAATTAACAAAAGGTGAGCATGAAACTAATACTAAAAAGTAAGAGTGTAAAAACTATCAATAAAAAATGGGAAAGTGAAATTAATATGAAAACTCCAGAGCATGAAGTTAACAAATAAAAAAATGAGTGCATCAAATTATCATTAAAAATGCACAGCATGAACTTACTGATAAAAGATGAGAGTGTGAAGTTAACAAAGTTAACAAAATTATGAAAGTTATAATTAAAAAATTATTAGGAGTATGACATTTATAATAAAAATCCAGAGCATGAAAATAATGATAAAAAGTGACAGCAGGAAACGAACAATAAAAGTGAAAGTATAAAACATCAGAACATGAAATGAAATTCTATCATATGAACCTTCAGTGAGTGAATGGGTAGGCCATTTCCATACTGCTCTCGGCTGTAACTGTGGAGTACTGTACAGTGTTACGTACAACACCTACACATACGTCTTGCTCTGTTGGACTGTATGCTGCCTGAAATGCATTGAATTACTGCACCATTTCACATAGTTACTTTATGTTCCAATTGTAAAATGGATGGTTTTACAGTTAGTACTTGCAGGATTTGGTTTTCTAGAACTAAGAGATGACCACCTGATGGAAGCAGAAGAAGCCTGTTTTCTGAAAAGCCAAAGAGGGCGATGATATTGTAATAGCCAACAACACAATTAATTTGTGGGAGATACAATAGAGGGTTATTGAGGACCAAAAACTCTTCCGAGGGACTGATGAAGTAAGCATTTTCATAATTGACTGCATTCTTCGAAAAAACAGGTTGACGATAAAACAGGCTCCTTTCAAAAGCCAGTGCCTGGAATATGTGCAGGGATTAATTTTTTTATACTGTGTGAAGTATCTGAGTGTAGTTACAGTACCAGACAGCACTCCTCATGAGCTCTTCTTTTCTGAATAGGCAGGCTTCAGTTTAACTAAAAGGAGGAGGAGATGGAGGAACATTATTCGCCAACAGGACATTGTGAATGTCCCAGGTCAGCAAAGGGGGATTGTAACACTGTGTGCCATCATCAGCCACCGAAATTACACCATTCTTCTATTGGCTTTCCTCATTGGTCACCTAGATCATGTGTATCAACTCGACCAGAGGGAGCCAGCACAACCAGAACAGACAGTGTAATTTGGGACAATGTCAGTTTCCACAGGGTTGCTGTGATTCGTGACCAGTTTACCAACAACCCCAGATTCAGCAACATCTTTCAGCATATTCTCCTTTCTTAAACCCCATAGAGGAGCTTTTTCAGCATGGTGGTTGAGACCCTTGTTTGGACATCACAGTTGAGGCTTGCCAGGGATGGATAAGGCAAGCAAGGGTCGTTCCCCGAACCCCCAGACTGTCTGGCCAGGGCTCATATTGCATGTGATGTCAAAGAGAATCTCTGGCCTGACCCTGACCAGAGATGGGATGCTGCGTCAGAATAGAATTTTCTTTTTCTTTCCAAATTCTTTATGCATTATTTTGTACATTAAACATATTTTAGAAAATTTCAATATTTGTTGTTTCTGTAGTGTTCATTATATGAAGAGGTAGTTCTTAAGTAACATGACTCAGTTCTGTAACCGGTTTGTACAGTAGTGCTATGAATTATCTCGCCATGGTATGTGTACAGCCGAGCTGTAATGTATGTGTTTTTGAGGGGTTTTGTGTGATGTCTGAAGACAGTTTGATTTTGATAAAAGAATATATGGTTTGAAGTAGAAATTTTGGTTTTGACCTGAAAGTTTGAAGTTTTAGGGGGTATGAGTGTGCAGTTATGAAATTGTGTTTTTGCAAATGGAGCTTATTTGCATGAAATGTATCTAAGCAATTGAGAAAAACTAAAAAAACTCTAAAAACTCTAAAAAAACTGTTAAAGTGAGAGGTTTAAATTCACCTTAAAAAGGTGATAAAGTGAAATTAACTCAGCACTCTGGATCTATGTGTGTAGCACCAGCTATTCTATCAGTCCCATGTGACCGGCGCCTACTCTTCTTCACCACTGTGATTGGTGTATTGCATTCCACGAGACATAGAAAACCATAGTTGTGTGGGGGATCATTTATAGTCCCGTGTGCTCCTATTTTCAATACATTGACAATTTGATTTTCTTAGTATCCATCACTGTCTTTGTTCACACATTTTCATCAAAGCAAGTTTACTGACAAAGTCTAGGGCAGCATGCTATGAAAAACAATGCTCCTGTGCAGCTACAAGGGTGTGCATTATTTCCATTTTGTAAATCCATTGTGAAGGTCATTTATGTTTTCGGTTTCAGTTGATTTCACACTTTCAATTTTTGCTATTAATTTCATGCTCTGGATTTTAAATGTTAATTTTTCACACATTTTATTTGTTTCCACAAAGTTACTATATGCTCTGGCCTAAAACTTTCAAATATGAAGGCACCATATAATGTTGCATCTAAAACTCATCTCAGAGCATTCTCAATCCTGACATAAAAAGCTAAAGAAACCATAGATAGAAAAGCTAAAAAGACAGAAAGATGAGGAAACACTGCATGAATGAAAAGAGAGCCAAGATCAGGGTGCTTGTGTTCTTCCATTACAAATGCCTGAGGCCCTCAATGGTGTGTGTGATGTCGGAGATTCTGCCTTGTGTCCTTGGCGAGTCAGCTGGAGGGTGGAATGACCTCTTTGGATTAAAGTGTTGTACTATCAGCCTTAGAGAAAACTGAGCTGTTCTGCTTAACAATCACTTAGTCAGGCCTGATAAATGGGAATAGTAGAAACAGGTGCATTTCAAGGTCTGCTGCTGATTATAACTGAAACACTGAGACAGTCAAGCAAATGTCTTGAGTTGATGCTAAAGAGTGACACTTAACAGTACATCGGGGCCATGGGTCTATTTAACTTCCATGCTTCTATAAACAATAAAGCTGTGAATACTTATGTCATTACAGTGACCCACTAATGTACCAACTGATATATGATAGATAGTTTGCTCTGACTGACTACTGGAGCCAGTCTGGAAGTGCACAATGATAGATTAATGGCCAATCCATGGCTGGTCCTGGCTTATGCACATTGTTAAAAATGCAGACTATGACTCCCTGTGACTCAGTGATGAAAAAGGAAGGTTTGGAAAATGACAAATCAAATATAGAACAGCTGTGTCAGTTTATAAGATTTATAATCACAATGTCAGTAGGAGTCTTTTAAAAGGTAAAGTCTTGATATCTGTTTCTATTGTCTTTCAGGCCAATGCAGTTTCAAGACTGTGATCCCATTTAACAAAGCCAGAGATAAAATGCAATATGACTGTCTGAACTATTACATGAGTCATCTACAGCTTAAAATGAGGAATAAATATATAATATGGTAGCATGTGTGTTCAGATGTAAAAAGCCATTACGCTCACTTTAATGCTGGTTTTGCATTTGTAGTAATTGAAGTTTGGGTGGTTGTTCTCCCTCAATATAAAGACATTTGAAAATTTATAAATTAAACCTGCTCTCCTGTATTTTGACTTGTGCTTAATCATAGTGGCTCTTTATTCAAATATGAAAGATGGTTTGGGAGAAGAATTAGCAAATTACAATACAACACTCAGACACACATAATCCAAATTAGGGTGACAGAACCTGGGGCCTTTCCAGACAGCATTGGTATATCACACACCCATGTGGGGCCATTTTAGAATAACCACATAGATAGATAGATAGTGTCGCAGATGGCTGGGGGGGTGACCCAGCTGGGATGCCTCGGAGGACTGGAGGAGGGCTTGCGCCTCCCCTCAGACCATGTGGGGGCGACCACCCTGGTGCCTTTGGTGGCCACGGGTACAGGGCTTTGAAACTCAACCCTGTAGGGGCCCTTGGCCACCACCAGGGGGTGCCCCAATGCCTTGGGGACCCTGGACCTCAGCACTTCCGCCACACCCGGAAGTGCTGGGGGGAAGAAAAGCAGGGACACCCAGAGTGCTTCCGGGGATGCAGCCAGCACTTCTGCCACACTGGGGCGTGTCGGTGGAAGATTGCCGGGAAACACCTGGAGCACATCCGGGTGATTATAAAAGGGGTCGCCTCCCATCATTCAGAGCTTGAGTCGGGTGGAAGAAGGACAAAGCTGGAAGGCAAGGAGTGGAGGCAGCCTGAAGAGACAAGGCAAGAGTGTGAGGCTTTGGGGGAGTTTGGGGTTGTGTGGCACTTTACTTGTAAATAGACTATAAATAAACGTGTGGTGGTGATCTACAACATGTCTGCCTGTCTGTGTCCGGGGCTTGTTCCACAATAGATAGATAGATAGATAGATAGATAGATAGATAGATAGATAGATAGATAGATAGATAGATAGATAGATAGATAGATAGATAGATAGATAAAGGATCTGTATCATAGATAGATAGATAGATAGATAGATAGATAGATAGATAGATAGATAGATAGATAGATAGATAGATAACATTGGGTTCTTTACTGCCTTGGGTCTGGGATTACTTAAATAGGCTTTTGTTCTCCATAGCCCAGAAAAGGCTTAAGAGCTTTCTGAAAATTGATAGCTTTATTAGTCTGGACTGAGAGAGTAAGCATGTTAGTGTGTGAGGGGACTGGCATCCAAACCGGCATTATCTTCAGCTGCCTATGACTCTATAAATAAATAAGTGAGTTCAAAAAATGAATGTATGATTAAATTTGATTAACTTTATGAGGAAGTCAAATTAGAATCCTGTGCAGCTCACATCTGATGCACTATTAGTAGATTTATCCATGGGATTAAACTGCTTTGCATGCTTACTGATTCCAGACAATTGTACTCTCCATGAGAGTATGATGAACAGAAAAAAGTTGGAATGTACCAGAAACTTACTGGACTCATCTGCTGTGAAAATGCGGTTATAAATAAATGATAGATTCCAAGAGACAGAACTCTGCTGATGCATTATTGATGATGCAGTTTACCACTGAACTACAAGTAACATTCAGTCTACCTCAACGTGAGTGGCAAGTTTCATATGGGTTGTATTGATGGACCTCTGGGGAGCAAACCACAGATGCAGGGCATGCAGATAGAAGATGGGTACTCACACACATTAGAGAAACAAAATGAATAAAGATCAAAGTGGCAACAAGAGGGCGCCCACATCGACCCCTGGCCATGCCTCCATGAAACACACAGGTCACTGGGAACAGCTACCAGTGCTCTGTCCCGATCTTCACTCTCTGTCACCTGGACAAAACTTCAATGTGCTCAAAAGAAGTGCACCTCATGCCTCCATGCTCCTACTCATTCCATCATATGTAGGTTAGTATCTGAGAACACATCAGTATAGGTTTATTTATTTATTTTTTAATACAAGGAAGTCTCTGCTGTTCTGCAACACAGTGGCATTCCATTGCTTTGTCCATGAAGTTGAATAAACTGTTTTAGAAAATGGACAGATGGATGGTGTGACCTGTTGGGGGCATTACAGCACCCGAAACCCCAGACACAACTACAGTGACAAATCCTGGGTTTAAGTGAAAGTTTTATTAACACAAGTACCTTACAAAACAGGCTTCTTGTTAAGCACACAATCCAATAAAGTCTTCCTCTCTCTTCCTCCACTGCTCCCAGGCGAGCGTTGTCCTTTTCCATCCAACTCCAACTCATCTGGGTGCGGCAGAGCGACTAGTTTTATCTCAGACCTGAGAATACTTCCAATGCTGAAGCAAACCCTGTTCGTACCACTTTTACATCAAACGGAAGTCCCTGAAAGTAGGGATTGTGAATCCTCGCACATCCACTTGGCATCCGCTATGGAACCCAACAGGGCTGCCGCATGGGAACAGCATGCCCTGCAGGTGCCTGTTTGGGAATCTTAACCCAGAGATGTTGCCATCTAGTGTATCGCAGGGGTAAATAGTCCAACCACTATATACTGTGCCAGCAAAACCAGTTGCCTAGCTGGAAACATCCTTACTTTTTTACCTTTTTTTTATATATATATATATATAATTATATATTATTATTTATTTAACTGATCAATAAAAGCGGATTTGAGCAAATCTAATCATAGAGGATTCCAAGAATGACGCTAACGCCTCAATTCTGCATGACAATTGCCTTGATGGGAATATTAATTTGATGTGATTTGTCGGAAGAGAAGTAACCTTGAGTAGGATCGGACCACCAGTGCCAGTTCCAACCTTGCATACACTTCTAAAGTCCAGGGGCCTCATGTATAAACAGTGTGTATGCACAGAAATGTTATGTAAGAACATTTCCACGTTTAAATCGCGATGTATAAAACCTAAACTTGGCATAAAGCCACTCACATTTCCACGGTACCTCATACCCTGTTGTACGCAAATTTTCCGCTCGGTTTTGCAGACTGGCGGCACCCAGCATCAAAGCAGTGCTACTGTTCCTGTGTGGTTATCCTTTCTTTTCAGATCCACATCCCTGACGCGGCTTTATAAATACACTGAAATTAACCGCATATTGTTAATTAGTTTAATGCATCTGATTGTAATTAACCAGTAACAATATAATGGTCCACAGAATGGTCAAACTATTCTAAATACAATAGCTGCTTTAGCGTTGTTACTCTCACTGCACCTTCTTCTTTCAGCTTCTCCCTTTGGGGGTTGCCACAGCGGATCCTCTTTTTCCATATTACTCTCACTGCACCACTCGAAGTATTTATATCACTGTATCCGAGTGGATAATCTAAGATCTACAGAAGCTGAGAAAGAGAATTATCGGTATACAGCATCAAGCACATGCTGCCTCAGCAATGCTGTCTATTGAATTGCTTTCACACGGCAAACGTTTCAAAGCCTTTCCTGTATGGACCTCGCGGTTCTGAAACAGTTTCATCCCAAGAACTATAAATGCACTCAATCAAGTGCTCGTTGTAGAACTGTTTTTACTTATAAGTAGAATTGCCTAACTGTAAACTTGCACTACAGTTATAGTATTGCACAACCTGAGCCACTTTAAAAAGCGTGTATTAACATATGATGACGATATCATTTTTAAGATGAAATGCGGCAAAATATCTTTATTATATTATACAGATAAAACTAACTTCATTTAAATATATATTGTTAATGATTAAACATGTGAGGACACGGTGTCGCTGCGTTCACGGATTGTTCCTGCCTCGCGCTGTATTCTTACTGGGGCTGGTGTGACACTGGAAGGATAGATGGATAGAATAATTAAACACGTACTACAAAGATATTTCAATGTTCCTTAGAAGTTTTAAAGAATCTGCGTTCTAAGCTTACAGATGGCTTAACGTCTATTACGGAGCTGATTGTGTGGCGATTGGGTATTTGTAGAAAGAAAAGGACAGGAATTGGAGGTTAGTACATTTGAAAGAGACAGTACTGCTGCAATAAAGCATTTCAGAGACATGAACAATCACTGCGCCACCGTGTTCCCATGTTTAATAACATGATTTAACTCCTATCATCATGAAAATTATATCACGTATACATCTCAGTATTTTAATTATTCAGAGAGCTGTAATATCACGAATGTAATGGATTTTGTGTCCTGTCGGAGGAAGAGAAAGCCGGTTTAAGAAGCACGTATGATTCACACATATAGAGCACATAGAAGATCAAATACATAACAAAGCATTTAACGTGCTACTTTAGTTACGATGGGATTTGAGAAACTAATAAATTAAACAATTTTAAGATTAAGTTTATGATGATCTACTTTAATGACAAAATAAACTTTGTGATTAAAGTGGAAATTTCGAGATTAAAGTTTACATTTCGTGCTTTTTTTCCCCCAGTGTGTGCCTTTTTTTTTCTCTGTACCCTAATAAGCTTTTATATGACACTCAGATGATGGGATACGACTCGCCTTTTCACGGCGACAATTTCTTTTTTATTTCGGGCACTATGTGACTTTGTGAATTTGAGCTTTCGAGTTTCTCCGACACTCTATCACTCGATCAACTTCTTTTTGTTGTTTATACTACTGTTTAAACCAACAAATAGTACGTTTTTTCCTTGCCTCCATTTGGTATTCGCTGAAATTCTTATATTTTTCCCCGTGCTTTTCCCATTGTCTTTTCAAAGAACGCTAAGCATAAGGGCTATTTATATTGATTTGCATATTCAAAGAGGCGTAATTCTGAGAAGAGTTGGGGCGGGACAGTAGGCGTGTGCACGAGCTTTACTTTCATGCTGACCGGAATTTATGTAGCGGAAGAGCGTGGAAGTTGGCGAACGCACAGATTCCTGCATCTGAAATGTTTTGTGCATACGTACATTTCGGCTTTTGTGCTTACATCATGTTATAGTGCGAATTCTACGCACGCCGTTATCCATGAGGCCCCAGGACACTTCTTCCAGAATATTCTTCCGGTAGTTACTGTATGTCAGACTCATCCAAATCCATACCTTCATTAAGTTATACAGGTAACGGTGACGCCTATGACAATGGAAAATGATTGATTTCTTGATTGATTTTTGGACTGTGATAGTCCACTGTGTCCTGGCCTGTTCTCACCTCAGTTAGATCTTCTCCCCGGTAATGAGTGCTATTTTTTTCTCCATCACCATGCAACTTAGATATTATTAGCAGAGGATCTAATTTGTGAACATGATGTATGGTTACCGTTGGCAGCAGTTGCTATGGTTCACTTTGCTGTCAAAGTACAGTGACTGTGTAAGACTATAAATAGGTCAGTGCTGGCCTCCGGGGTTGCCACAGCCATTTTGGAGACTCGGAGGCATCCCCGTATCGGAATTTGAGCTAATGTTTTAGCAGGCTTGCGAGTTCAACTGAACAGCCACAACATTGAGAGCATGCAGTTTTTGCACAAGTTAGTATTTCCATAAGGTTATCCTATGATGCTTCCTATTACCTGTAATCGGACTCTTATTGAGCTGTGGGTGCTTCTTCTAAAAATGTCGCTGTAAACTGGCACAGGAAATTGGGACCACTGGTTCTTGATTTGAGACATTCATCAGAGGGTTTATTGATTTTAATTTTTGCACATTAACAAAATGTAATGCGGCCTCCGCTGCAATTCTGGAACCAGTCCTGTACAGGACAGGGAAGAGAACCAATCTATCACCAGGCCCATTCACACACATACACACTTTATCCACTTAGTATTAAGCAGATCTGCACATATTGTGGGATTGGGAAGGAACACTCAAAGCACTGAAAGGAAAATGAATGTGGACATAGTGGGGAACAGGTAAACACCATAGAGACACTGATTGGGTGCAGATTTTGACCCTACAATGCTTAATCAATAATAGTAATAATATGTTATTTATATTCCCATTCCAATGCTCAAAGCACTTCACAAATATTAGTAGTTATATGCATGCGACTTCTATCACAATGATTTATGACCCTTAAGCCCTGCCCCTATGACGCAATACCGGAAGTCCCACCCTGCTGATGTAACACCGGAATTCCCGCCCCTGCTGATGTCATGTCTCCCCACACGTGACCTAGCCCCTGCCCTCTCGCACCCGATTGGCTCAGGAAACTGTCAAGGTCCTTTTGATGGATGTCTGTCCCGCCTTGAACCCGCCCCCGGCACCTGATTGGCTCTACTTTCTGTCAAAGGCCTTTTGATGGATGTCTGACCCTCCTTGAACCCCTCCCCCCCGGCACATGATTGGTTCAGGAAATTCCCCTGTCAAGGGGAATTTGATGGATGTCTGACCCCTGTTTGAACTCATCCCACAGCCACCTGCTTAACTGTCAAGAGCAGCCCACCTCCTTGAACGGGCATGTCCTGACAAATCCAGGCCAGTTACAGACCTGTTGGTGGCCCGCTTCTCTCGAAGACACACGCACAAGCGTTTCAAGGGGTAGAGCTGCCTGCCTCTACGGTTTGGGTAAGAACTCCTGTATCTATCTATTATTTAAAATAATCTACGACTTTAAAGATCTAAACCTTAGTTTAGCACTTGTAAACCGTTTTTTATCTTATCTAAGTCAAGCCCCCAGACATTCTCTGCACTGACAAGCTGTCCCTTCACTCACTCTACACAGTTGACGCCTGAGAGCTGAGAGCTGAGACAGCCTCTGCGTGCACCCCCGAGATGCCCCTGGGTCGAAGCTCAAAACGCACATGCAGTCAAGGTCGAAAGACACTTCCCAGTCCCCCACACGTCCCTGCCAGTTCTGAAAGGCCGGTATAAAAAGCGAAGCATTTTGTTCTATCTACGATTTTAAGATGAACACGCAATTAAAACATCTCATTTTTGCTTCGAACTAAGTCAAGCTGATTTTTTCCATCTCACAGAAAGAGAATCCTTAGCGGTGATTCAAGATTCCCACCTCACAGAAATCAAGCAGCGCGGCTTTTTAGCAACCCCTGCTCTCTCTCAAAACTGACAGGCTCTGTGTAGACAGAGAGAGCCAGACAGCCACCCCTGCACGGCCCTGCGCACAGGCACGCGTCTATAGCTGCAAACTGTATGAGGCCGGAGCTCTGCTGACAGAAACACCCCCCACCCAGCTGTGTTCTGCGCGCGCATGCATGTCAAAAGTCCCCACCCGGAACGGGAGCGCGCATCAAGCTCGCACGTTCGCGCAGCTAATCAGTCCGGGAGAACAAGTTGCGTGTGTAACTTTTAAAGTTAAAGGATTTAAAAATCACCCACACAGTTAAATAATAGGCAACAGGGACCTTTTAAAGAATGTTTGAGATGCTAGCCTCGGATGTATATTTTGTATATCTTTAAAAAAAAGCCCTGTTCCATCCATCATCTCCCATTTTAAATGATCAGCTGCCCCTAAGGAAACAGATTGCGAAAGCTTGGCAAATAGTTTTCTAAAAGTTAGAATTGTATTCAGATAATCCCAGAGTGAACGGAGCACAAAAATTTACCAGAAACGGGATTCGAAACCACGCTGGCATTTGTCCCTTAAATCTTAAAGCCATAGCCTTAAACAGATCGGACCTCCGGGGATACAGAAATGCGCTTCACAGCCCAGAGATGGCAAGTATTTGTGTGACCAGTTAGGGGTAAAGTAGGGGAGCGATTCACAGCACCTAGCAACAGATTGCGTCCGATGTGAAAAATTGCCTTACCTTGTGGAATGCAGCTTGTAAAACAAAGGATGTTTTTAGGAGACATTCCAAAGACGCGGTGCAGCGAGCGTTGCTTGTGTCCGGTTCAAATGATTGGCAAACATAAAGCACTTCCAAAATACCGCTTTATAAAGAGAGATGCTTTAAAATTGTTCTAAAACCTTTTTTCATCCCCATTTAAATATATTCTGGTGCAAATGATTGGTAAACAGCTGCTACCATAAAGCACTTCCAATATACAACTCTATAAAGAGAGATGCTTTAAAATTGGTCTAAAACCTTTTTACATCCCCTTTTAAATATATTTTGATATATAAGCCTTGTAAAAATCACACAGACGTATGCCGCAGTTCCCTTTTAAATCATGTTTGAGACGTCTAAAATATCTAGCCTGGGGTGATTGGTGGCTGATACCAAAAATGTTCAAATTTTTACAGAGCTTAACTTTAGGGTTTATTTTCCTGGGGGTTGTCTAAAATCAGACAAAAGACAGTTACTAAAAAACAGCAAAACCCTAATTTCCTTAATTACATTGTCCTCCTGGTTGAGTAATGAACCATGTCCTATACATGCCGAGATGCCAGCCCATGTCTTCCGTTCCTTACAAAATGAGTAACCTAAAAACGTTATATAGTGTAAGTATAATATAATGAAGTTATTTTTAAAAGTAACACCACACCGCTCAAGAGAGACTGATTCCACGTGTGTTTTTGGATTTGCTGTGGTCAGTGATTTTTTAATTTTTTGCTAAGCTCATTTCTATCACCTAGGAGCCTTTTGACAAAGGAAAACTCTGTAACTAACTTGTGCATTTAAACGTATCTTTATAAGGAAGCACACGAGGCTCTACTGGAGTGTTCTAGTTTAACTAGAGGCCTTTAAAACACCCTTTGGCAAGCCACGAATACGTCGGTCATTTTTTCAACTGTTTCCAAAGCACATAGCCCCCCCAGCGTCTATATGAACTTCTTAGAAAAATTATTTCTTTTATCTTTGTATAGGATTAAATAAAATATAAATATTCTTCATGCAGACTATTCATGAGTATTATAGGCGCCAATCGAGTATGTTTTTAAAAAACGGAGGGCTGCATCCTTAATATTTCCAAGTTGATTCTCAAGTAAGTGCGTGTGCGCGCTCGTGTGTAGTCGCTGAACGCGCTCATGCGTGCGTATAATATAAGATGCAGCATTTTTTTCTATCTACGTGTACGACGATTAATGTACAAATTCATAGGACTGAAGCAAACAATTGTAGTTTTTCATACCGAAACGGGTAATCCAATCAAATAGTTTTTATCCCGGCGTCTGAAAATTCAAACAGGGGCCTCTCCTCTGAGAATATTCAGGAGTGGCTTTAAAGCGTAGGCCGGTGGTGCATTAACTCTGACATAATAAAAGTATTCTGAACTACCTGCAGAAGGGACCCGCTTGTGAAATGCCTACTGTTTCGAAACGGCCTGTCTCTGTACGGAGCCGCCTGTTTTTTAAAGGCCGAGATAACGAAACATTTTTGCTTAATAAACTCTCATTTGAACAACCGGTTAGAGACAGACTCCAGGAGCTTACTGTAACTGTGTTTTCATTCATTTCATTAAATGTAATTATTTTAATACAGAATAGTAGCCCAAATTCCGGGTGATTTTAGACGTGTTAGTAATATAATGAAGGTATTTCTAAAAGTAACCCCACGCCGCACAAGAGAGACAGATTCCACATGTGTTTTAGGATTTGCTGCAGGTTAGTGATTTTTTTAAATTTTTTGCTTAGCTCGTTTCTATCACCAAGTAGCCTTTTGACAAAGGAAAACTCTGTAAGTACACTTGTGCATTTAAACTGAGATTTATAAGAAAGCAAGTTGCACACCTTATCCCAGTTTTGTATGTGCATTTAAAAACACTCACTGTTACACTAGCACAAAATGTTGATATTTTCTGTCTACTCAAAACTAAAATTATTTCTATTAACACAGGGGATAATTATAAATCATTTTACTATTTTTAATTAAAAAGTTAAAAACAAAAAAGCCCAATTATGATTTTTGTTACTGCGGTGGGTTGGCACCCTGCCCGGGATTGGTTCCCTGCCTTGCGCAATGTGTTGGCAGGGATTGGCTCCAGCAGACCCCCGTAACCCAGTGTTCGGATTCATCGGGTATTTCCCTGCCTTGCTAGAATTGTTAGAATCTTATCTGGCAGTAAAAGTTAGGCTTGTGTTCCTCCTGATTCAGGAAGAACATTAAATATTGGATTTTAGAATATGAACTAGACTGGTAGTCATGATGGTAAGGACCTTTGTGCCAAAATAAATATATAAAGTTGTTTATGAAGTAAATAACCACATGAAAAAGTGGAGTGATTACAATTTGAAAAACTGCCGTTATACATTTGAAATAAATAAGAAGCTTTTTTTGACATGCGCAGTCTGGAATAGTCTGAATGTGTCCTAAAGAGTTCATTTTTAAATAAAGCTTAAAAAGGCAAATTAAAAACATTAAATCTGAATAAATCACAGAAATATCATTTAATGATATCAATTAGGGTTAAGTATTATCAAGCACCTGGATCTATTTATAAGGTTTATTTAATTTAGTTATAAACAAAATGATTGTTGGCATTTTGCTTTGAAATGAACAATAGTTTGACAGAGCTTTAAGAATCAGAATGCAAGGGCTGACAAAGAGTATCTTGGATCTCTGTTTTATTTTAACGTTTTGACAAGAAGTCCCTGGTCAGGGAAATATACCACCTATATTGAAAATGAACAGTGCCGACTTGCTAACTAAATAGATATAATCTAAGATATTTTAGAATATGACCTAAATAAATACTAAAGGGTCTGCACTTTATTGTCCAACTTCCTGCGGGTGCTATGGATCTTGCAATGGAGACTGAAAAAGATTCTCTAATCTTTACTCTGTAATGGTCCATATGACGAAGATCTAGCGCCTGTGTCCGCAGTGTTAACCAGTCATAGGACATGATGTTCAAAATTCACCTAGGGTTTTTCAAAAGAGATAGGACGAGTGCGGCTTGTGTTCTGTATTCTCTTTTCTGTATTCACTATTCACAGTGACCATACCCCCGAGACCTTAGGTTTTTTATGTCGAAGTACCTTTCACTGACCCGAATAAGAGACATCCATCAAAAGGCTCTTGACACAAAGGAGGCCCAATCAGGCCGGTGGGGCGGGAGTCTCGTTTCAAAGAGTGTTAAAAACTTTTTCAACAACCCACCATCCTCGACAATGAAAGGAATTAGGGTTTAAAAATCAAATGGTCCTTTATTGGTCATTTTCAAAAACAATATTCAAATTCAGAGAGTTTTTACTAACCACTTAACATTACAACTAAACAGCGTGATTAAAAGCTGACAAAAACATGTGATCTCACCAGGACATTTAGTTCAGACGCTTCATCTAATTTTCCAGGTCGTATACCCTGTAAAACCTTAAAGGTCCATCAAACCTATCAGGTCCAGAAAATAGCGTTTAAAGAAAGCCTTGGCTATTTCACGTATTTTTGAGTAAGAGTTAGCATCCGTGTGATGAAAGGCTTGGACGATCGGCTCATGAATAGTGTTAATTTTTTCTGGTCGTCGACAGCATATTGTACAAAAGTGATGAAAAGGCAGAAAGATGTGGAAGCAGCCCAGAGTCTTGATGACCGGGCTCCTGAGCCACGGTTTGTGGAAAACAGACAGTCGTTGCTGAGCCGATCAGTCTCAATCAGACCTGTAGGCTGTGTCTGGCTGGGTCGTTCTGTTCAATATCCCTGCCGGTACTTTTTAGGTACCGATCCGTTATTCTATCTGGCAGAGCCGACATCCAACACTTGCCCAGCTTCTGAGCCTTTCGAAATGTTTCACCCAGGGTCCGTCCGTTTGTTCAAGGGTCATGCCCCGCATAATCCCATCCTTGGTTGGTATGTTCCAAATGGGCAGAGCCTCTACTGGGTCGTCCATGGCCTCTTCTTGTTGCAAGGCCTGAATGGCTATCTCCTCAGACCCTGCTAGGAATCCCGGAACATCATGAGCATGTACAAAAATGTCAGGTACTGCGCGGTTCTCCAGGAAACTATCCGACCAATATAGATCACCAGGGGCAGATACCTGGGGCTCAGGCCCCTAGATCTGGGCAGTTGAAGGCATAAGAAGGTCCGGCCAAGAAGGCTGGTGTGCAGGCAATCTGATGGCGCAGAGTACTCGGAGTCGGGCACGATAGCCTCAGGTCAAAACAGGCCATCGTAGGGGACCGTCTGGCCCGTAGACCATCGTGGCTGATCAGGAACATAGCCGGAGAGATGCTGATTGTTAACCGTTCAAAACGCATCGTTGAAAAAGTTTTTAATACTCTTTGAAAAGAGACTCCCGCCCCACCGGCCTGATTGGGCCTCCTTTGTGTCAAGAACCTTTTGATGGATGTCTCTTATTCGGGTCAGTGAAAGGTACTTCGACATAAAAAACCTAAGGTCTCGGGGGTATGGTCACTGTTAATAGTGAATACAGAAAAGAGAATACAGAACACAAGCCGCACTCGTCCTATCTCTTTTGAAAACCCTAGGTGAATTTTGAACATCATGTCCTATGACTGGTTAACACTGCGGACACAGGCGCTAGATCTCCGTCATATGGACCATTACAGAGTAAAGATTAGAGAATCTTTTTCAGTCTCCATTACAAGATCCATAGCACCCGCAGGAAGTTGGACAATAAAGTGCAGACCCTTTAGTATTTATTTAGGTCATATTCTAAAATATCTTAGATTATATCTATTTAGTTAGCATGTCGGCACTGTTCATTTTCAATATAGGTGGTATATTTCCCTGACCAGGGACTTCTTGTCAAAAGGTTAAAATAAAACAGAGATCCAAGATACTCTTTGTCAGCCCTTGCATTCTGATTCTTAAAGCTCTGTCAAACTATTGTTCATTTCAAAGCAAAATGCCAACAATCATTTTGTTTATAACTAAATTAAATAAACCTTATAAATAGATCCCGGTGCTTGATAATACTTAACCCTAATTGATATCATTAAATGATATTTCTGTGATTTATTTAAATTTAATGTTTTTAATTTGCCTTTTTAAGCTTTATTTAAAAATGAACTCTTTAGGACACATTCAGACTATTTCAGACTGCGCATGTCAAAAAAAGCTTCTTATTTATTTCAAATGTTTTTATACATCACGGCAGTTTTTCAAATTGTAATCACTCCACTTTTTCATGTGGTTATTTACTTCATAAATAACTTTATTTATTTATTTAGGCACAAAGGTCCTTACCATCATGACTACCAGTCTAGTTCATATTCTAAAATCCAATATTTAATTTTCTTCCTGAATCAGGAGGAACACAAGCCTCACTTTTACTGCCAGATAAGGTTCTAACAATAACCGGCTAATGTTAATTAGCCTCATACTAGCCGATGTTAAAGAATATTTTCCCCAACTCTTTGCAATCCCGTGGAACTGCCTACATAGATGACAGTTTAGCTGATAATAGATCGCAGAACACGTAGGTTCAGTTGTAGTGTGCGGTGAGCCTGGAGTGATCCCTTGTTGATCCGGTCTTAAGATGTTTCTTAATCTCCTCTGTGACTTAGTATTTGTACATTTTAGTTTGTACTGTCTTATCTTTGTGATAGGGGCGAGTCATTGTTTCATTTTGGAATAATAATGTCTAGCTTAACTCTGCCCATGACTATGATCCCTGCACAAACCCTGGTCCTTTGACCCGTATTCAACAAGTTTGCAGACACTTGTTGACTCTTGGAATCACAGTTTAAACTTACATCCCCTTCACCCTGAATGCTACTAAAACCAAGGGGGCTTTTTCACAAACATAGGGAAAAGCAGTTTTCAATGACATCTGTCCTATGTTACCTGGACTACCTAAAAGAACGAATAAAACCTCACAGTTTTAGTAAAATTTTAATCCTTGTGCTAACACATATGATAGATATAATGTAACTATTTACTAAAACATTTTCCATCCGGATTGGCCTAACGTGTCCAAAGCCTAATCGTCATCAGCCCTGTAGTGTACAGGCTCCTATAACCTCCTACCATTCTTATTTTCAGGGGTTCATAACTGATGTAAAATGGAAGGCTATTACCAAGTGTTCACAGAATTCCTAAAACGTTGTATTATACAAAGCCCCTTTATAAACACCAAAGTGTTTATAACCTGTTGATGAAAATGCTGTTTTAAATTAAAGCCTGAACAAGATAACTGTTTTCTAATCATCGTATAAAATGCTTAGTAAATAAAGAGAGACTAAATACGATTTATAATAAAAATGGAACACCGAAGGACGGCTGAATAAATAAGAGAATCTAACTTAGCTTAAAATGCCGCAGAGTGCTTTACAAATAAAACCCTACACAGTGGTTCTCAAACTCGGGGTGGACCCCACTAAGGGGCGCGAAGTAACAAAAAGGGGACACGAAGATGTGAAAAAAGAAAACAAGAATCGAAAATATGAAAAATACATCTATTGAACTGAAAACAATTAACTTAAACTACATTCTGATACAGAAAAATAAATATAGAGGTAGATAAATGTCAATAAAAGTTAAGTAGGTATTATAAAAGTGTCATGAGAATAAAATCAGATTTTTTCATGATTAGCAGGCCAAAGATTTGGCCGTTTGAGAAAAATAATCGTACATGTGTGTTGTAAGCAGAATCTGAATGACTTGGGCTGGCAAGAAAAGATATATGATAGAAGATATTTGATGTCTCCAGTTCCTTTAGGGACTTTATACTAGCTATTATCATTTAAAATGAGTACAGAAATTAAGTTCTATGCTATGTTTGGGGTGGATGTGATCAGAAAGGCACTGATAATTCCAAAGACCGGTCAAGAAAACTGTTGGAAAAAGGGATTTTTCTTTTAATGCTTATTTTCATGTTAAAGCAACTGGTCATTTTACTTGGCTACTGAAAATGTATTTTGTTCACTAATGCTTTAGTGTTTAATTAAGAATGACCGAAATATTTGATCATTAGTTTAAGCAGAAAGAATAATTAGCTGTGACATTTCAGTTCAATGAACTTCGGATGTGCAACAGAGTGCCCCGCTGAAACCGAACACTGGGTCGTGGGGGTCTGCTGGAGCCAATCCCTGCAAACACAGGGCGCAAGGCAGGGAACCAATCCCAGGCAGGGCGCCAACCCACCGCAGTAACAAAAATCATAATTGGGCTTTTTTGTTTTTAACTTTTTAATTAAAAATAGTAAAATGATTTATAATTATCCCCTGTGTTAATAGAAATAATTTTAGTTTTGAGTAGACAGAAAATATCAACATTTTGTGCTAGTGTAACAGTGAGTGCTTTTAAATGCACGTACAAAACTGGGATAAGGTGTGCAACCTGCTTTCTTATAAATCTCCGTTTAAATGCACAAGTGTACTTACAGAGTTTTCCTTTGTCAAAAGGCTCCTTGGTGATAGAAACGAGCTAAGCAAAAAATTTAAAAAAATCACTGACCTGCAGCAAATCCTAAAACACACGTGGAATCTGTCTCTCTTGTGCGGTGTGAGGTTACTTTTAAAAATACCTTCATTATATTACTCACACGTCTAAAATCACCCGGAATTTGGGCTACTATTCTGTATTAAAATAATTACATTTAATGAAATGAATGAAAACACAGTTACAGTAAGCTCCTGGAGTCTGTCTCTAACCGGTTGTTCAAATGAGAGTTTATAAAGCAAAAATGTTTCGTTATCTCGGCCTTTAAAAAACAGGCGGCTCCGTACAGAGAGAGGCCGTTTCGAAACAGTAGGCATTTCACAAGCGAGTCCCTTCTGCAAGTAGTTCAGAATACTTTTATTATGTCAGAGTTAATGCACCACCGGCCTGGGCTTTAAAGCCACTCCTGAATATTCTCAGAGGAGAGTCCCCTGTTTGAATTTTCAGACGCCGAGACAAAAACTACTTGATTGGATTACCCGTTTCGGTATGAAAAACTACTATTGTTTGCTTCAGTCCTATGAATTTGCACATTAATCGTCGTACACGTAGATAGAAAAAAAAATGCTGCATCTTATATTATACGCACGCACTTGAGAATCAACTTGGAAATATTAAGGATTCAACCATCCGTTTTTTAAAAACATACTCGATTGGCGCCTATACTGTAATACTCATGAATAGTCTGCATGAAGAATAGTTATATTTAATTTCATCCTATACAAAGATAAAAGAATTTTTCTAAGAAGTTCATAGTTCAGTTCGCTGGGAGGGCTATGTGCTTTGGAAACAGTTGAAAAAATGACCGACGTATTCGTGGCTTGCCAAAGGGTGTTTTAAAGGCTTCTAGTTAAACCAGCACACTCCAGTAGAGCCTCGTGTGCTTCCTTATAAAGATCCGTTTAAACGCACAAGTGTAGTTACAGAGTTTTCCTTTGTCAAAAGGCTCCTAGTTGATAGAAATGAGCTTAGCAAAAAATTAAAAAAATCACTGACCACAGCAAATCCAAAAACACACGTGGAACCAGTCTCTCTTGAGCGGTGTGGGGTTACTTTTAAAAAAATAACTTCATTATATTATACTTACACTATATAACGTTTTTAGGTTACTCATTTTGTAAGGGACGGCAGACATGGGCTGGCATCTCGACATGTATAGGACATGGTTCATTACTCAACCAGGAGGACAATGTAATTAAGGAAATTAGGGTTTTGCTCTTTTTTAGTAACTGTCTTTTGTCTGATTTTAGACAACCCCCAGGAAAATAAACCCTAAAGTTAAGCTCTGTATAAATTTGAACATTTTTGGTATCAGCCACCAATCACCCCAGGCTAGATATTTTAGACGTCTCAAACATGATTTAAAAGGGAACTGCGGCATACGTCTGTGTGATTTTTACAAGGCTTATATTTCAAAATATATTTAAAAGGGGATGAAAAAAGGTTTTAGACCAATTTTAAAGCATCTATCTTTATAGATATTTTGGAAGTGCTTTATGTTTGCCAAACATTTTAACCGGACACAAGCAACGCTCGTTGCACTGCGTCTTTGGAATGTCTCCTAAAAACATCCTTTGTTTTACAAGCTGCATTCCACAAGGTAAGGCAATTTTTCACATCGAATGCAATCTGTTGCTAGGTGCTGTGAATCGCTCCTCTCCTTTCCCCCTAACTGGTCACACAAACACTTGCCATCTCTGGGCTGTGAAGCGCATTTCTGTATCCCCGGAAGTCCGATCTGTTTAAGGCTATGGCTTTAAGATTCAAGGGACAAATGCCAACGTGGTTTCGAATCCCGCTTCTGGTAAATATTTGTGCTCCGTTCACTCTGGGATTATCTGAATACAATTCTAACTTTTAGAAAACTATTCGCCAAGCTTTCGCGATCTGTTTCCTTAGGGGCAACTGATTATTTAAAATGGGAGATGATGGATGGAACAGGGCTTTTTTTAAAGATATACAAAATATACATCCGAGGCTAGCGTCTCAAACGTTCTTTAAAAGGTCCCTGTTGCCTATTATTTAACTGTGTGGGTGATTTTTAAATCCTTTAACTTTCAAAGTTACACACGTAACTTGTTCTCCCGGACTGATTAGCAGCTTGACTTAGTTCGAAGCAAAGATGAGATGTTTTAATTGCGTGTTCATCTTAAAATCGTAGATAGAACAAAATGCTTCGCTTGTTATACCGGCCTTTCAGAACTGGCAGGGACGTGTGGGGGACTGGGAAGTGTCTTTCGACCTTGACTGCATGTACGCTTTGAGCTTCGACCCAGGGGCATCTCGGGGGTGCACGCAGAGGCTGTCTCAGCTCTCAGCTCTCAGGCGTCAACTGTGTAGAGTGAGTGAAGGGACAGCTTGTCAGTGCAGAGAATGTCTGGGGGCTTGACTTAGATAAAATAAAAAACGGTTTACAAGTGATAAACTAAGGTTTAGATCTTTAAATTTGTATATTATTTTAAATAATAGATAGATACAGGAGTTCTTACCCAAACCGTAGAGGCAGGCAGCTCTACCCCTTGAAACGCTTGTGCGTGTGTCTTCGAGAGAAGCGGGCCACCAACAGGTCTGTAACTGGCCTGGATTTGTCAGGACATGCCCGTTCAAGGAGGTGGGCTGCTCTTGACAGTTAAGCAGGTGGCTGTGGGATGAGTTCAAACAGGGGTCAGACATCCGGTATGACGTCATAGGGGCGGGGCTTGAGGGTCATAAATCATTGTGACAGAAGCCGCATGCACATAACTACTAATATTCAAATGGGTACAAAAAGAATAATAGCACAGAAAAAGTTCAGACTATTAACACTGGATACAAACGTACATCTCACAGCAAGTTATGGTGAGGTCAGATACTGTGATTTTTGTTTTTGTGAATTTCCCCTTAGGGATTAATAAAGTATCAATCTATCTTGGGCACTGCGTCTTACACCTCTTAATTTAGATGCATTTTTAATGCTGGATGGGTTTCATTAGGCAGAGTGGAAAAAGCAGGAGGCGGACTGGAGATTTATGTGAATGAGCAAAAGTATTTCAGTTGTTCCTAATTACTTAAACACATTTCACTGAAAGTGCCCTCATTTCCTCAAACGTTTAAACACATTATCATAATATCTCACTCATCTGTGCAAATCTCAGACTTTCCAGTCCAACAGCTAACAGTCAACTCAAAATCATTCACACTGTCACTTACAGAAAACATTTCACTCAGGTAACACACAAAAGCAAGCAAAACTGATCACCCACACAACATAACCACAAGACACAACAAGGATCAATTCAGAACAAGACAAGTCAAGTCAAGTTGGGGAGCATGCACTCGTACAGTATATATATATATATTGTAACAGATGGTCGGAGTCCTTATCCGGCAAGGACGCCTATTCACTGTATGCGCCGAGGGAGCAAGCCTGGTCAGGACAGTACCTCCCCCAGAACACTAGATGACAGGGTTGCAATAGTGCCTAGGAATCCCACAGGGCTTCATGGGAGTTGGAGTTTGGTGCAGCCCTGTTGGGATCCATGGGCACCGCCAGGAGGTGCTGTCACTGCTGCTGAGCCCTACAGAGCAGCTCTTCCGCCACACATTATAAAAGGAGCCAGGAGCCACTTCTCTGGGAGCCAGTGTTGAGAGGAGGGAGATGAAGCTTGCTAGAGAGGAGTGGTGAAGAAAAGGAAGAGAAAAGAATTACTATTGTGTGATATTGTGCTTTGTGGGACTGTGTTGTGCCTGTGGAAAACGGGGAAGGTGTTTCCCACGAGTTGAAGAAAAATAAACCATTTCTGTCAGTGTCGGGTTAAGCACCGGTATAGTGCCAACTATTGTCACAATACATATATTTATGTTGTGGCAGATGCCTTGGGTGACCCAACTGGGCCACCTTGGAGGACCAGAAGAGGGTGTATACCCACCTCAGACCACGTGGGGGCAACCACCCTGGTTGCTATGGGGACCATGGGGACAGAGCTTTGAAGCTCAACCCTGAAAGGGCCCGTGGTTACATGCGGAAGTAGGGTTGCCACCCATCCTTTAAAATACGGAATCGTCCCGTATTTGAGAATGAAATTGCGCTTGGCCCCCAAGGGATGTGGCCCCCGCTGCAGTATGCGTCCCTTATTTTTTTGTATTAAAAGTGGTAACCCTAGGCAGAAGTGCTGGGGGGAAGACGTGCAGGGACACCTGGACTGCTTCCGGGTACGCAGCCAGTACTTCCACCACACTGGGGATTGTCGGTGGAAGATTGCCGGGAAGCACCTGGAGAACATCCGGGTGCATATAAAAGGGGCCGCCTCCCTTCAGACAATGACTTGAGTCGGGTGGAAGCAGGACAAGGTCTGGGAGGAGATCAAGAGGCGGCCTAAAAAGTGAAGGCATCGTGTGTGTTGGACAGGACTTTGGGGACTTTTGGGGACTGTGGCACTTTATTGTAAATATGGAGCACTATAATAAATATGTGTGGGGTGACTTAAACGTGTCTGCCAGTCTGTGTCTGAGTCAAGTTCCACAATGTATTGTTACACACACGTGTTTAGGGTACAACTAAAGGGCCTGAGTAGTTGTAATTCCACGCTGGACCAGGGGGTGGCGAAGTGCACTAATTCTCTCTCATAATTCCTTGCAGACCATTCTAGGGAAATCCCGCCCGGCTCTGGGGAAGCCAATGATGTCACTTCCGGTTCTAGTCCTGATGACATCACTTCTCATACTGGTCTTTAAAGCTGCCATCTTGTTTCTAGTGAATCTGTTCTGTTTTGGACATAGTTGTGTGAACATATCTTGCATCAATTTTGCAGCCAGGAAAAATTATATGGGTGGCTGCCCTAAACCTTCTCAATGTGTTTTGGTCATTTTTGTGACAGAGTATATATATATATATATATATATATATATATATATATATATATATATATATATATATATATATATATATATATATATATTGTCACAAGAATGAGACATACTCAGATCAAGATTTGGGGCAGGCACCCATATAATCTGGTATCCTGGCTGCAAAGCCATTCTTTTATGGAAATACACAGCACTGAAGTGCATACAAACAAGTCCAAAACAAGACTGAGGGAAAAGGGGCAGGCTTTTAAAGGGGAAGACAGGAAGTGAGGTCATAAGGATCGGGCACGTGTTCTTCCATCATTGGATCATGCCCAGACGTGACATCAGACGGGCCGGAGCTGGTAAGGTCTATTTCATTGGCTCAGTCCTGGAAGTGACATCAAGAGAGCCAGGTGGAATCTCCCAGAAATGGTCTACAGGAAAGGGAGAAAAAGAGTCAGTGTACTCTGCCACCTCCCAGCATACCTCAGAACTGCCTTCACTCAAGCCCTTTAGCTGCCCCCCAATGCACACGTGTGTGACTATATATATATATATATATATATATATATATATATATATATATATATATATATATATATATATATATATATATATGTATATATATATATATATAGGCATGGAGGCATGGAGGTTCAGTAGTAGCAATGCTGCCTTGGATCATCCCCGTGTCCGAGTGGGTTTCATTCAGGTGCTCTGGTTTTCTCCCACAATCCCCAAGGACATGCGCATTAGGCAGATTGGCAATGCTAGTGTGTCTGTGAGTTTGTTCACACTGTGAAGGACTGTTGACATGTTGTTTCTGCCCTGAGCATGCCAGGATCAGAGAATGGTGTGGTATCTATCTATCTATCTATCTATCTATCTATCTATCTATCTATCTATCTATCTATCTATCTATCTATCTATCTATCTATCTATCTATCTATCTATCTATCTATCTATCTGTCTAAACTCCAAATGATAGATTAACATACAAAGCACAAAGTTTTCAAACAGAAAAAGAAATACGTTGAAATAAAAAAAATAAAACCATAAAATGGTAGAGAGAACCAAGATAAAATCACATAATTTGTTTAAGGTTACATGTGTAATATGTTAAATCGCCCAGAAGAATGACTGCCTAGAAAAGAGTTTTAAAACAAATTAATTGTTCCCTTAGGTCAGATCCCTTCTGTTATGGAGAACAATAAAGAATGATCAGTAAGAAAGGACTGGATTTTGTTATCAATTTAGAGCCAATCTGATAACAAGGTTAGGACCTCGAAGGTCAATGGACATTCAATTGATATTTTTTTGATGTTTGGATCACATTTACCAATTGTGTCCAGACTGCCACCCTGACCTGTACAGTAAGCTTCTGCAAAGTAATAATTTGCAGGTTGACTCTGGATAGTTATTTTCAATGTACAAGTTAAGAAATTCAAAACAAATTCATACAGTAGTAGTTCTTCACCCTGTGTTGGACCTTGTGTTAAACAAAGCAATGGTAGAGGCAGAAAATTCATTGCACATACATCCATATCTTTTTTTTATTTCAGTGCAGAGCAGGTTTGGCAAATTGATAGCCCTTTGATAAACCCAGCCACAGGGGATGAACAATTGTTGAGCCACAACATGAATTATGGAAAAGAGTTAAGAGTTAAGAAGGGAGGTGATGACTAGTGAGCAGCAGTATGGTTTCATACCAGGAAAGAGCACTACAGATGTGATGTTTGCTCTGGGAGTGTTGATGGAGAAGTATAGAGAAGGCCAGAAGGAGCTACACTGTGTCTTTGTGAACCTGGAGAAAGCATATGACAGGGTGCCTCGAGAGGAGTTGTTGTACTATATGAGAAAGTCTAGAGCGGCGGAGAACTATGTAAGAGTGATACATGACATGTACAAGGGAAGTGTGACAGTGGTGAGGTCTGCGGTAGAAATGACGGATCCATTCAAGGTGGAGGTGGGATTACATCAGGGATCGGCTCTGAGCCCTTTCTTATTTGCAATGGTGACAGACAGGTTGACAGACAAGACATGAGTCCCCGTGGAGTATGATGTTTGCTGATGACATTGTGATCTGTCGCGAGAGTAGGGAGCAGGTTGAGGAGAGCTGGAGATATGCTCTGGAAAGGAGAAGAATGAAGGTCAGTAGGAACAAGGCAGAATGCATTTGTGCAAATGAGAGGAAGGTCAGTGGAATGGTGAGGATGCAGGGAGTAGACTTGGCGAAGGTGGATGAGTTTAAATATTTGGGATTAACAGTACAAGGTAACAGAGATTATGGAAGAGAGGTGAAAAAAGAGAGTGCAGGCAGGGTGGAATGGGTGGAGAAGAGTATCAGACAATATTTGTGACAAACTAGTATCAGCAAGAGGGAAGGGGAAGATCTACAAGATGGTAGTGAGACCAGCTATGTTATATGGGCTGGAGACAGTGGCACTGACCAGAAAGCAGGAGACAGAGATGGAGGTGGCAGAGTTAAAGATGTTAAGATTTGCATTGGGTGTGACAAGGATGGACAGGATTACAAATGAGTACATTAGATGGTCAGCTCAGGTTGGATGGTTGGGAGACAAAGTCAGAGAGATGAAATTGCATTGCTTTGGACCTGTGCAGAGAAGAGATGCTGGGTATATTGAGAGAAGAATGTCAAAGATATAGCTGCCAGGCAAGGGAAAATATGAAGGCCTAAGAGAAGGCTTATGGATGTGGTGAAAGAGGTCATGCAGGAGATGGGTGTAACAGAGCAGGATGGAGAGGACAGGAAGATATGGAAAATGATGATCCACTGTGGCGAACTCTTATGTAAGCAGCTGAAATAAGAAGAAGATGATGAAAGCTCTGACCTGGATGGCATTTTTGCCAAAGATATGCTAATGTTATTTATGACTGTGCTAGATGGAGCACTTGCTCTGCACAGAGCTTGTAACACAGTGGAATTTAACATGAACCTGTCTCAGCAAAGTAGAAATGCAGCCTTAGCCAGGAAATAGCAAGGCTGATGAATGGACAGAGCCCCAGGAAAGGAACTTACTTATGTAGTGAAGTGCAGGACAAAATGGACATTGTCCATTTTACTAGACTTTTTAGTGGCACACAAGGCCTGTTAAGACAGCAGATTTAACAGAGGTGCAGAAGTTCAGCTGCACCACCCACTTGCATTCCTGAGTGAATACTAAACTGGATAGCCAAACTGTGGCTTTACCAAAACTTTAGGTAAGTTCTTTTCTTCCTCTGATAACAATGGTGTAAATCAGAGTTGAGCTGACACCTCAGCAGGGACTCTTTGAGTAAAAGGAGACTTGTAAGTGCTAACTGAACTCTGCCTGGATGTAATGGACAGAAAAAGACACCAAAAAGCAGGCACCAGATCTGGATCTTGATCCAGAAAGCACCTTGATCCAATCACACCTTCCTTGAAAACTAGCTACATTCATCTGTTCTGTTCTCTTTGGCGGAGGTGAAAAGCTAATGATCTGCTCTGTTTGTTAGCTGAAAGCTTTCGGGTGAGAGGCCATCTACTCAAAAAGTTCTCAAACTTTGTTTGGCCTGGAAGCTCCTCTGCTTTCCGATCTGAACCAGCTCTAAGATACACTCTGCCATGCTCTGTGCCAGTGACTGAGTTTAGTCCTGTACAGGGTTGCAGCAGGTGCTGGAGCCTATCCCAGCTTACATATAGTGCATCCAGAAAGCGTTCACAGCGCATCACTTTTTCCACATTTTGTTATGTTACAGCCTTATTCCAAAATGGATTAAATTCATTTTTTCCTCAGAATTCTACACACAACACCCCATAATGACAACGTGAAAAAAGTTTATTTGAGGTTTTGCAAATTTATTAAAAATAAAAAACTGAGAAATCACATGTACATAAGTATTCACAGCCTTTGCTCAATACTTTGTCGATGCACCTTTGGCAGCAATTACAGCCTCAAGTCTTTTTGAATATGATGCCACAAGCTTGGCACACCCATCCTTGACCAGTTTCGCCCATTCCTCTTTGCAGCACCTCTCAAGCTCCATTTTAAGCTAAAACAGCCATTTTAAGATCTCTCCAGAGATGTTCAATTGGATTCAAGTCTGGGCTCTGGCTGGGCCACTCAAGGAGATTCACGGTGTTGTCCTGACGCCACTCCTTTGATATCTTGGCTGTGTGCTTAGGGTCGTTGTCCTGCTGAAAGATGAACCGTCGCCCCAGTCTGAGGTCAAGAGCGCTCTGGAGCAGGTTTTCATCCAGGATGTCTCTGTACATTGCTGCATTCATCTTTCCCTTTATCCTGTGTGAGCGCTGAAGTCAGAAAACAACGGAAGAACTTAAACCCAATTTAAGTAAAAATAATTTCTTTATTCTTAATTCTTGGTGAGTTAGAGAGAATGTGAGTCTGCCTCTTCCCAACTCAGTCAACTGATTTGGATTTTGGCAGAATCCCTAAAGTAAAAACGTTCTCTCTTTTATATCCTAGAAAAAAAAAAAACCTTAGCAGTTCATTTCGAGGATATACATAGCTTAAGGTTAAATCTTAATTTATGACATACTGGAATGTCCTAAAACATAAAACAAACAGGCATTTGCATTCCTAAGGAATACACCCTTCTAATTATACACACTTAGAATAAATTAAAACATTCTTACAGTCTATTACATTAGTTATAAAGATCTTACATTCTTCACAGGGTCTTCTGATAGTATCAGAGGTCAGCCTTTTCTCATAAAGGAATGCAAGCTAATAATGTTTTAATTTTTTTCTTTCTCAGTTCCCCCCTTTGCACATAAAATGTGCACATGAGAATGATCAGACCCAATCATCGGGAACAATATCATCATATTCAGAAGAGGGTGAAAGTTCCGGAAACAAAGGGTTGTAATCAGGGTTTTGGGAATTGTCAGCATGAAGAAAATAGGTTTTTGTGAGAGAGGTGTCAATAAGCCTCTGAAGAAGGCCACGAATACAGGGGATGAGGCAGCAAACACAAATAACCATGATTGTAAGGGAAATGAGGACAGTGGTGAAAATAGTTTTACACCATCCGGCCCAAATTCCAAACCACCGTTCAAATAGTTAAATATTTAAATACTGCACAGGGTGCGATGGAGAGTCATCAGGAAGGACAGTGGTAGGGAAGGTTAAGGAGGTAGGAGTGACAGAATTGGGTCTTGGTGCTGTGACTCTAATAATGAATTTCCCAAGAGGATCTTTTCCAGAGACATCTTCCCCTAATGTGTAAATACCCCCATCATATGGTGATGGATCTTTTAAAGTGATAATTAACGGGTTACAATTATCATGTGAACACGTTCTGCTAGTATGTCCCTTAATGATAGAGAACCTTGTCTTGAGATCATGTTGCTGAGCCTTCCAGGGCTGATAACCCCAGTCATAGGTACCTGTATTTGCAAATACCCACTGCCATTTTTCACAATTACTGCCATAATGAGTGGAGACAGTAGTCACACACACATATTTTTCAGCCCTAGTCCATTGTTCATGGCTGCCGGTTCCACGAGTAGTAACAGTACAAAAGTCAATCTGGAGTGAGGTAGTCTTCCCTACTTGGAAAGTTAGTGTGGGGAGGTCCCCATAAGTTTGTTGTCCCATGTTCAAGGGGACAGAAAAAGTTATTAATAATAGAACTAAGAATACCATTCTTTGCAATATGAGATGTGGATCCAGGCAGGAAGTCCTTAGACTTTAACAGCGTGAATGGTCCCCTCCAGCGAGGTTGATGCCAATGTTTCCTTCGGGTGTCTCTGACCAGTATCCAGGTTCCAAGGGGGATCTGGAACTCCGTTGGTGGGGGACCGGTCCACCAAACCTTGTTAACTTGTTCGTGGACTTCCTTCAGGGAGGCTCGGAGACCTGCAAGACTAGAGAGAAGATCATTGTCCACAGTATGCAGAGTAACATTTCCATTAACCATGCCAACGGGCATGGGGCGTCCAGTTAAAATTTCAAATGGTGACAGTCCCAACTGCCGATGTGTTCTTCCTCTCAACCCCATCAAGGCCAGGGGTAGAGCATCTGGCCAGGGTAAGTTTGTCTGCTCACAGATTTTTGCCAATTTTGATTTTAGGGTACTATTGCACCTTTCTACAATACCTCCATTTTGGGGATGGTATTTGCAGTAATGATGCACATTTATCTGGAGCCAAGTAGTCAGCTCATTTATTACAGAATTCACAAAATGGGTTCCATTATCGGTCTGCAGTTTCTATGGTATTCCCCATGTTGGAATAATTTCTTTTATTTGAGCTTTAGTCACAGTTTTGGCATCTGCATGTTTAGAAGGGAAAGCTTCCACCCATCGGGAGAACACATCGACAATTAACAAGCAATAACGGTAGCCTTTAGATGGTGTTAACTCAATTAAATCCATTTGGAGGTGTTCAGAGGGACCCATTGGGTTAGAAATGACGGCGGCCTTACCTGAGTACCTTTACCTATATTAAACCTTTGACATAGTGCACATCGTCGGCAGAATTGCTCAGCATGTGTAGAGAAACCTGTGGTTTCCCAATGCCACTCGACATCCTGAGTCATAGTGTCTTTTCTTGCATGATCCAGGCCGTGTGTGATTTTTGCCATTCCTGGAAAAGAAGCCTTTGGGAGGAAAGGTTTGTTAGTTTGTTTATGGGTCCAGACCCCAGCAGAGAGGGATCCTTCTCGGGACCACTTTATCCTTTCTCGGTCAGTGGCAGCGCTCTGTAAAGAAATAATTTGATTATCAGGGTCTTTGTCATCCTTCTGTTGGAATAAAGAGACTGGTGTAATATTATAAGCGGCCTGTTTAGCAAAATGGTCAGCCAGTTCATTTCCTTGGCTGACTGGGTTTTGTTTCCCAGTATGGGCTTGGCATTTAACTGTTTTGATGGTTCTGTTATAGCTTCAAGAAGGGATTCCACTAATTTCTGGTGTTGTATGGGCTTACCAGTAGTGGTTTTGAATCCCCTTAATTTCCATAATGCCCCATGATCATGGCAGACTCCAAAGGCGTATCTGGAATCTGTGTAAATAGTTATGACCTTCCCTTTGGACAACTGGCAAGCTCGGGTGAGAGCTATTAACTCAGCTGCTTGTGCACTTAAATTTGAAGAGATTCGATTTGCTTCAAGTAAGTGATCTTCTTTGACCACTGCATAACTGGTGGAGAGTGTTCTGTTGTCCAATCCCAAGGAACAGCCGTCCACATAAAGAATTTCTCCTGTTTTAAGTAGAGTTTCCTGGAGGTCCGGACTAGGTTTCAGGACCTTTGTTATCTCATCCTGGCAGTTATGTGGTTCCCCCTCTCCCTCAGTGGGAAGTAGGGTAGCCGGATTTAGAGTTGAGCATCTTTCAATAGTGACATTTGACAGGGTACAGAGCACATTTTAATATTGTATTTCCCTTACAGTAGTGAGGTAGTTCACCATGTTTCCTTCACTTGTTCATGCACTCTATCTGTAAGGCACTACGCAGACCTGCAAGCCTTTTCCTATCTTAAATCTTTGCCATAGTGTACACCTCTTACAGAACTAATCAGCAAAGTTAGAAAAACCTCGGGCGTGACAGGATTGTTGTACCTGTGCCATCATTGCGTCTTCTGGAAGGGTGGGCCAAACCATGCGCAGCCTTTGCAATACCTAGAAAGAAGCTTTTGGGGAAAAAAGGATGTTTAGTTAATGGATTGATCCAAATTCCTTTCGGATCTTTTTCTAATCCCTCTTTCTGCCACATCTTTATCTCCTTTCTCGTTGCAGGGAGATTTGTAGAGATAAAACTGCACCTCAGGTGACTCTTATTACTCCTTCTGTTATAGAAATAAGATAGATAGATAGATAGATAGATAGATAGATAGATAGATAGATAGATAGATAGATAGATAGATAGATAGATAGATAGATAGATAGATAGATAGATAGATAGATAGATACTTTATTAATCCCAAGGGGAAATTCACATAATCCAGCAGCAGTATACTGATACAAAGAAACAATATTAAATTAAATAGTAATAAAAATGAAAAGAATTAAAATAAAATTAATGTTCGCATTTACTCCCCCGGGTGGAATTGAAGAGTCGCATAATGTGGGGGAGGAACGATCTCCTCAGTCTGTCAGTGGAGCAGGACAGTGACAAAAGTCTGTCACTGAAGCTACTCCTCTGTCTGGAGATGACACTGTTAAGTGGATGCAGTGGATTCTTCATGATTGACAGGAGTTTGCTTAGTGCCCGTCGCTCTGCCACAGATGTTAAACTGTCCAACTTTAATCCTACAATGGAGCCTGCCTTCTTAACAAGTTTGTCCAGGCGTGAGGCGTCTTTCATCTTTATGCTGCCACCCCAGCACACCACCGCGTAGAAGAGGGCACTCGCCACAACCGTCTGGTAGAACATCTGCAGCATCTTACTGCAGATGTTGAAGGATGCCAACCTTCTCAGAAATTATAGTCTGCTCTGACCTTTCTTACATAGAGCATCAGTATTGGCAGTCCAGTCCAATTTGTCATCCAGCTGCACTCCCAGATATTTATAGGTATGCACCCTCTGCACACAGTCACCTCTGATGATCACAGGGTCCATGAAGGGCCTGGGCCTCCTAAAATCCACCACCAACTCCTTGGTCTTGCTGGTGTTAAGGTGTAAGTGGTTTGAGTCGCACCATTTAACAAAGAGGTTAGTGTGAAGTAGGATCCCGGGCGGCTTTCTTTGCCCACATGTGTGCTTGTGCATTTCCCTCACTTACTGGATTCGTCTTCCCCGTGTGAGCTTGACACTTCACTACAGCAAGCGCACCTGTCAAATGAGATGGTTTTGTCTTTACTAAGATGGAATGTACAGCATGTGGTACCTTAACAGTTAATAAACTCATGAGAACAACATCTGAGCATGCTAATATGGCCTCTGTTATTGCATCAGCTGCTTTCAAACAGGCCAGGATTGTAGTGGCCACTGGATCCAGTTTTATTTATTATTTTTTTTTTTTTTAGAATAGTATATGACTGGTCATTGTCTATTTCCTTGTTGTTGAGTTAATACTGCAGTCATACACCCCCCTTTCTCATCCAAAGAGTGAAAGGACGAGACTACTGTAGTCCGGAACTCTTAACGCAGGCGCAGACATCAAAATTTAGTTTATATCAGTTAAAGCCTTCTCAGCCTGCTCCGTCCATGAAATTTTATCAGTCAAAACCAAATTAGAAGAGGTCGCTAAATCTTGGAGTGGCTGTGCTTTTCAGCAAAAAAAAAAATCTTTTTTAACCCATTGCCGGCAATATTAATATATTAACATTCCAAGAACAGACAACATAACTTGCCGTCTTGCAGACTGTGCATATTCCCCTGAAGTCAAATCATGACTCAGGTATTTCATTTTTCTTTCAACCAGTTGCAACTTTTTCCGGAACAGTTTGTGCCTGATTTCCGCTAGGAAGACCAACAAAGCCTTTGTGTCTTCTTCGCATTATTCCTGAGCCTCAGAACATAAAAGCAACTCATCTACATATTACACCAGGACACCACCCCCCTTTGGCCAATAACCTTTCAACTTTTTATCTTTTCAAATTCTTGTCCATACACACACGAACACGCGCACATGCACACATGTGCACACACACTCACATGCACTCACACAGAGCCTCTGTATATCCCTGCGGCATCACAGTTCAGGTCCAATGCTTCCCTTTAAAAGTGAATGTGAACCAGAACTGAGACTCAGGGTGTAGAGTAATTGAAAAGAAAGCATTCACAAGATCAGTCACAGAAAACCACATAGCAGTGGCTGGGACAGTAGAGAGAATAGTGGAAGGTTTCGAGACTATAGGAGTCCTAGGGTGTATAGCAGCATTGACTCCACGGAGGTCCTGAATGAATCGCCATGAATCATCTGCTTTCTAACTGGAAGAATAGAAGAGTATTGGATCAGAATAATGGCACCCCACTTAACTAAATCAGCATAAACAATTGTAATACCGGTCCCAGCCTCAAACGAAATAAGATATGTAAACGGAAGGATGACTTTGGGAAAATGACCAAGGGTTCAGCATGAGCTATTCAGACAAATTATTATTTCCTTTGTACCCAGAGAAATGAGTGGAGCGAATCTAAAAATTTGAAGGGTAAACAGCATGGGTGTAGGTGGAGAGGTGAAAGATAAATGACAGAATGGATCGGGTTACAGGTACAACTAGTCCTACTGCAATTTTCTTAACAGATTTATCTGGGTGAACTAAATATTAGGTCCCACATACTCCCAATCCTCCCCTTCTGGATATGCTATTACCCATTGTCTCACAATATGCCACTGAAAACGAGAGGATTTAGCAATGAGGATATGTGGTAAAACCACTCCAGAAGAAAAGCGATTGTTGTAAAAAGAGAAATACTGCTCCAGCCAGTTTTGCTGAGATATAATAGTTCGTTAGGCAAATAGTCTCTTTTTCTGACAATAGCAGCTGAAAAGTCCAAGAGTCAGACTTCATCATAATACAGTCCAAAAAATCATGCAATACACTAAAAAGAGTTTGAATACTGTAACCCAAGAGGAACCCAGGACAGCAGAGATTTTTGCTGTTTTTGAGACAAACATGAACAATCAAGACAGCATACAAGCATGTAATGGTGGTGGTCAGTGCAAGGGCGGTGTACTGTTCTGATGCAACCTTCACTCCCTTATTCGTAACTGAAATGCAAAGGCACAGGCGGACCATCAAGTCTTGTCCAAACAAGTTCACTGGGCATTAGAGGGCTGATATATTTTGCTTTTATTTGTGCTCGTAACTGTCCACTGAACACTGAACTGGCCACTATCATCCCGCTGTCGTCCCAGAGTCTCTGTCCATTGCACTCTCACATCATTTCAGCCTGAAATTAGCTTTCCTTCTAAGGACCTGCATCCATTCTGCAGTATTTGGCTTATATACAGTATGTCATCTAAAGAGAAGAGCGACTAGGCTGATTCCAGGTCTACAGGGGATGAATTATGAGGAAAGATTAAAAGAGCTGAGCCTTTACAGTTTAAGCAAAAGAAGATTAAGAGGTGATATGATTGAAGTGTTTAAAATTATGAAGGGAATTAGTACAGTGGATCGAGACTTGTATTTTAAAATGAGTTCATCAAGAACACGGGAACACAGTTGGAAACTTGTTAAGGGTAAATTTCGCACAAACATTAGGAAGTTTTTCTTTACACAAAGAATGATAGACACTTGGAATAAGCTACCAAGTAGTGTGGTAGACAGTAAGACGTTAGGGACTTTCAAAACTCGACTTGATGTTTTCTTGGAGGAAACAAGTGGATAGGACTGGCGAGCTTTGTTGGGCTGAATGGCCTGTTCTCGTCTAGATTGTTCTAATGTTCTAATTGTTTCTCCATTGTCATGAACTGGTTCAGCAATTCCTGCACCACCTCTTTTAATTCTTGCAGGTCCCAGTTTCTTTGCACCATGAAGGTGGGACAGTTTTAATCTGAGTCAGGCTGTTGTACATTATATTGCGGAAAGGGCACTTGTATTAATGGTGCTTGAAATTCCATCCTTTCATATTCATGTTTTTTGACCCTGAGGGGTCAGAATCGGGGCTTATGAGGCATCCCTTTTCCCGCCAGAGGGAACTGCTTACAATACGTGTTGCTTTGGTGCCTACTTTTCAATTGTCTGTTGCTGCATTTCCTCACATATATTGTTAGTGTGTACTGTAGAGAGACAAGTCACCCTTTTGCCATTGTGCCATTCCACTGCCACCAAGTTTTCTGCCCGCATGAAAACCGTATTGTCACCTCTTTTCATCTTCTGAAACTTTATGAACTTTATGCATGGCATTATAGCCTGGCTCACCCCATGGGATTTGCTTCTGTTTATTACAGAAGCGAATACAACTTTGCAGCAGCACGTACCTATCACCATGCTGCATAACCTGTCCAAAGCCACCAGGGGACAAAGCACGTTTGGACCAATGCTCCTTGAAGTTATATTACCAGTTCTGTCTCATCTCTATTTGTAATACCACAGCACGCTTCATCTCGTCTTTTGTTGTGGGTTTACACTTTGAAAAACGAGAATGCGATGCAAACGCAGCCCGCGATTCAAAAAATTTCTCTGCCTACCTGTTTGTCTCGTCTGACGGTAGCTGAAAAGCAGCATCAGGAGAGAGCAGCCTGAAGTACAGCAGCTGGTGATCTGTAGTGTCCAACAGCAAGCCATGCCGTCTTGTGAAGTCCAGCTGCCAGATCGGCTCTCAACGGATCAATGTCTGTGTATTTATCCCACGCGAACCTTGCCGTAGATGTATCGGCTGCACAAAGGCGCTGAACTGACAGCAGATCCGCTGGTGTGGCATCTGCTGGTGTTTGATCAGCTGATGCCGGCTTCTCACTCTCTTGCTCGATCTCTTGATCACTGTCAATAAAATCAGATTCTGAAAAATCAGAATCCGACTCCGCGATAATGCGCAAAACATTGTCTGCCGAGTGTTTTCTTTTCTGCACTCGCTTCGCTCCCTCATCACATGTGGATGCCATCTTGCCATTGTTTACATTTCGCAACTCACGCACATGCAAGGATTAGTTGCCGAGTCAACGAGTCTAGCATTCCTCCAAGCACAGAGGGAATGCCTGTGACGTAACAGTGAGATTTGTCGCCATTAACAGCTGATTATCGCCCTCTATCCCTGGATGTTGACTTTAGTCGACATGCGCCCTCAACCCCTCCTGTCGACAAAAGTCGACATCCGCCGTAAAAGAGTTAATTCCTTCAGCTGCCCCAAGGGGTGGTGATGGACTATTGTCCTCAAAGGGAGTTTAAACACATGCTGTCACTAAATCAAGGTATAATCTGTTCTTCTTCTTTTTCATATATTTTTATTTATTTATTCTTCCATCTTTTATCCGGACTTTTGGGACGGTTCTTGCATTATCAAGAACAACTTTTCTCTTTCTGCAATAAGTTTAATTTGACTTTGCAGTCCCTTATTGCGCTTCTGCATCGCTTTCAGGGCTCTATATTTAATTATCAATTCCCATCTATTAAACATTTCCATTTTCTTGACTACAGCGCCCTCGTGCATTTCTATATACAATCTTCCTAACTTCCTGTAGTTCACTCATATCACCAGAGCCTTCTACTAGCCACCTGCCCCTGCTCTGTTCATTCCTCCATTTACAATTTTTTTTTTAAATCTAACCCTATTTTCTGTTCTATGTAGCGTCTTGGAGAGTCGCTTTATTTTTTTTTTCTTGGTACGTTTTCCGAAAACAATCCTCCGAACAGAGGCTCCTCATTCACATCCTGTTTTTTCAATTTCTTTCTTTAGCGAATCCCCGACCGGGAGGTACTTTCCCTTTTTATTAAATTTCCACCTCTCCCTTCTAATTATAAGTCTACTTAAGACTACATCTCATTCCAAGAGGCGCTCTTATTGTTATGTCCCAGTACCACTCCCGGACGGTAAAGCAGTTGTACTCAGCGGTCACCGATCTTATTCCTGTCTGCAATTCGCACCTTCACTCGGGTTCTCCAACACGAGGGGAACTGTTCGGGTGCCAAATAAACAATGGAAGTAACACCCGAGGAATACAGGAATAGTTCAATCAATTAGTCTTTATTCAGTCACAGATGAGTACGTTAATTCATGCTTTCTGTTTCCCAAAGGAGTTTTAACCGGTTTGCTATTAGTTTTCCCCATGGTCAGTGAGTTTTCCGCACTTTTTGCTAAACCAGCCTCAATTGTCGCTTCACTCCCGGTCCCTCCTGTTCTTCCGGTCCACCGGGACGATCAACCTGATTAGCGGACTGACAGTTTCACCTGAAGGACGCTGGTTGCCGCTGTTTAGGTGATCATTTACCTGAGTGACCTGTTGAGTTCAGGATATAACCAGACCGTTAGAGCAAAGAGTCTCACCCTCCTGCAACAGTGCCTTTTCCCGATCACGAATTGTTCAGTTGTTTATCTATTCTTCCCACTCCCTTCCTTTATTTTATTTTTTAAGCCTCTAAGAGAATTCTTCATCATTTCCTAGGGAGTGTACTAACTCACGTCCTTAACATTCATAATCTTTATACTGTTTTATTTCCGAGAGCTTGTCTATACATTCCGGTCCACTCACTGCCTGGTTTCTTTTCCCCGGTCGGACTCCCTCGGTCTACTCACCAAGAATTTATCCTCCCGCCTGGAAGTTCCCAGTTTACTCGACTTTCAGGAAGAATCAGAGGAGGTCAAGGATTCCCCATGCAGGAGTCGCCCGAGGCAGGCCAGTCCTAACTTTTTCCGGATCTGGTCCTCCCGACCCGGCTGGTGTCGGTCCTTTTACCGTACCAGTCCTCTGGATGATCCTGCTCAAGGAGTCACTTGGCCGTCTCCGCCCCACGTTGGGCACCAAAAACTGTGAGCGCTGAAGTCGGCAAACAACGGAAGAACTTAAACCCAATTTAAGTAAAAATAATTTCTGTATTCTTAATTCTTGGTGAGTTAGAGAGAATATGAGACTGCCTCTTCCCAACTCAGTCAACTGATTTGGATTTTGGCAGAATCCCTAAAGTAAAAATATTCTCTCTTTTATATCCTAGAAAAGAAAAAAAAACCTTAGCAGTTCATTTCGAGGTTATACATAGCTTAAGGTTAAATCTTAATTAATGACATACTGGAATGTCCTAAAACATAAAACAAACAGGCATTTGCATTCCTAAGGAATACACCCTTCTAATTATACACACTTAGAATAAATTTAAACATTCTTACAGTCTATTACATTAGTTATAATGATCTTACATTCTTCACAGGGTCTTCTAATAGTATCAGAGGTCAGCCTTTTCTCATAAAGGAATGCAAGCTAATAATGTTTTAATTTTTTTCTTTCTCACCTGTCTAGTCTCCCAGTTCCTGCCGCTGAAAAACATCCCCACAGCATGATGTTGCCACCACCATGCTTCACTGTAGGGATGGTATTGGCCTGGTGATGTGCGGTGCCTGGTTTCCTCCAAATGTGACGCCTGGCATTCACACCAAAGAGTTCAATCTTTGTCTCATCAGACCAGAGAATTTTGTTTCTCATGGTCTGAGAGTACTTCAGGTGCCTTTTGGCAAACTCCAGGCGGGCTGCCATGTACCTTTTACTAAGGAGTGGCTTCCGTCTGGCCACTCTGTCATACAGGCTTGATTGGTGGATTGCTGCTGAAATGGTTGTCCTTCTGGAAGGTTCTCCTCTCTCCACAGAGGACCTCTGGAGCTCTGACAGAGTGACCATTGGGTTCTTGGTCACCTCCCTGACTAAGGCCCTTCTCCCCCGATCGCTCAGTTTATATGGCCAGCCAGCTCTAGGAAGAGTCCTGGTGGTTTCGAACTTCTTCCACTTATGGATGATGGAGGACACTGTGCTCACTGGGACCTTCAAAGCTGCAGAAATTTTTCTGCAACCTTCCCCAGATTTGTGCTTCGAGACAATCCTGTCTCGGAGGTCTACAGACAATTCCTTTGACTTCATGCTTGGTTTGTGATCTGACATGAACTGTCAACTGTGAGACCTTATATAGACAGGTGTGTGCCTTTCCAAATCATGTCCAATCGCGCACACGTACCGGTCCCGGGACATAACAGCGGTTCAAAAACGTTACAGTAATGTGTGCATGCCCAACTGCCATGCATCTCGACACCCTACCCATCAAATGAAACTTCAAAGTCTCGTCTTTCCGATGATATAAACCATTTTGACACACAACAACCACAACACTGACACTAAAGCCTTTTTTACAGAGAAGTACATACTTTTAAGAGTTGACTGTGCCTACCTTTGAAGACCCCCTGCAAGTCAAACATCAATATTTCCGAGCAGTATTGATCCCATTGTGTCCGTAAGGCTCCAGCGAATATAATCCAGTAAAACGATTTAGGTCCAAAACACACGATATATTCTCAAAGGGACAAAAACTCCAGAAAACGTTTTATAACTTGAGACCACCTAAGTAATTTTTTTTCACTCATATTGCTCATATTAGACGTAATTTGTTTCTGTCGGCGATAACCATGCTACCGCATGAAACACAGAAGTGTTAGCTTTCGAAAGACACCTAAGTTGGCCAATTACGACGGGTCTGGGGTTGACTGGCACCTCGTATAGCCAACCAGTGTCACAGAAAGCTTTAGATAATGACGTCTGTTTCAAACTCTGGTAGAATCTACCAGTTTGATTGGACACTGTGACTGACACTCAAAACTTACAGCCAATGAGCAGCCGAGCATTTTGATATGTAACTTGCCATGCTAACTTGTAAACAAAACTATCGGAGCTGTGCGAAGGTGGCATTTGTGGCAGTCTGCAGAGTTGGTGCGTGGTTGTTTATTGTGATTTCGCCAAGTTTTTTCGCAGTTTAAATATGAATAAAAGTAGAAGTTTAAACGTAAATAAACGCTCGATTAAATAATAGATGCATGTACGCGTTGCAAAAGTATTCAACCGGCACACGGGCCGTATAATGGGAGAGAGCGACGTGCCAGGCCCTTGTGCTTTCTGCTTGCTAGTGATTGCTGCCATCAAGTGGCACATGGAAAAACGCTGAGCTGTGTTGTAACAGTTTGTAAAAGAAATATATATAGTTTGTGTGCATTTTATAAAAAAAGTAAAAATAAAAATATAAATATATTTTTGGCCCATAACTTGTATTGACTATTTTTACATAGAAATGTGTATTTTTTATTGTTTTTATTATGGAACATGAATTTCCATAACTAATAGAGTGACACTGTGTGTAGATATAGATTCCTTTAGGTGTAAGCTTTCAGTAGAGCCCTCATTGATATATGTGGGTTGAAGCATTCAAAAGTTATTACACTTTTTCCATATGTTCCAAAATGTGGATAATGGTCCCTCTAAAAAGCCCCTGGGCATGCCCACATAAAACTGGTGTAAAAAATGTCATTTTTACAGGTATTCTTTTCAAATTTGAAATTTGAGTAGTCAACAAGTTATTCTGTTGGTACATAGTGTGTTTCTGTCCCCACCTACCTACTGCAGCTTTATTTTCCTTTATTTTCATAAAAAACTTAGGCGAGAACAAAAAAATTTGGTTTTTTGTGAGTTCTAATGTGCATAACTTTTGATCAGTCACACCTACAGTGATTCTGACTACTAAGGGTGAAACTAGAGAATATTACCTTTACAAAGAGACCAAACATGTGTTTATACTCCAGATAGTTCAATAACAGCAATGATTCTAATTTGGAGAGGTCGAATTACAAGCGATTTAGCAAAAATGACCCGAATGATAAGGGGTTAAGCTGCAGAAACATCTCAAGGATGATCAGGGGAAACAGGATGTACCTGAGCTCAATTTTGAGCTTCATGGCAAAGGCTGTGCATACTTATGTACATGTGCTTTCTCAATTTTTTTATTTTTAATAAATTTGCAAAAACCTCAAGTAAACGTTTTTCACGTTGTCATTATGGGGTGTTGTGTGTAGAATTCTAAGGAAAAAAATGAATTTAATCCATTTTGGAATAAGGCTGTAACATAACAAAATGTGGAAAAAGTGATACGCTGTGAATACTTTCTGGATGCACTGTAGGTGAGTTAGGAACAAACCCCTGGACAGCGCACCAATTCCTCACAGGGAGAACACACACACACACCCCAACCACACATTCCAACCACAAACTAGGGACAATTTAGTGTTGCCAAGTCACCTAACCTGAATGTCTTTGGACTATGAGAAGAAACCGGATCACACCTATACGGACACAGGGAGAGCATGCAGGCTGCAATTCGAACTCTAGTCTCCTTACTGTGAGGCAGCACTGTGCCACCATGCCACCCAGTTATTAAATGAATTACTAGCATTTTCAAAGGCAAAGCTGACAATTAATTAACTGATTTATTAACATCAATCTATCAATTCTTTTCTCACATCATACACAAATTCATACATTAATTTGGTGTCCCAGGGTGGGAACAAAACAGAGGTCCCTCACTCATTTCCTACAGAATAAAAGTGAGCATCAGCAGTTGTACAGAGTCTCCAAAGGAAACACAAGCAGATTCTATCTGAGTTTTTGATCCTGTAAATAAGTGGGATAATAATATAAAGAAAATATTGAATAAAAAATATAGAAAAGCAATTATAGAACTATGGTTGACTTTAAGTATTAAGCTGGGTGTAACCCACCTGTGATCAGATGATATGCCAAGCCACTGGGCAAAGATCCATTTGAATCTCCAGAAATGTAGCATGAAATTTGCAAACAGCACACAGGGTTTGGCATGGCTTCCACATGACTGAAAGAATCCACAGGTAAAGGCAGTCATTACTGTGGTAAAACACCACTCCACAGAAAACAGATGGTGTTGGAAAAAAGCTCAGCATTTTAGTGAAAACAGCAAATTTTCCTAAAATTAGATCTTGGCATTGTTAAAAAATAATTGTCATAAATAAGTCATCAAACAGCAAATCATAATGAGATTCAAAGCAAGTGCCCCAGAAGTTATGATTTGAGTTGAATCAAAACATAATCCAAATCCAAGATAAAAAAGGACTAAACTGTAGTAATGAGTAAACAATAAAACAAACAACTATAAAAAAGTAAGAAAAAGGTACAAAAAGTTAAAATATGCAGAGGGAAACAGAGGAAAGCATGTTCTAGAGTACCCTCCCTATGACATTGGGGTCCTCAAGCGTAATAATGTATTAGTACTTTCCCTCTGAACTCTACTTTTTGTGGTTGATGGAGGCACTTTAGCACTTAAGAGCAGAATAAGTAGCCATTCAGTCTATCAAGTTCCGTTTGTTAGCTATCAGCTAAGTAACTCTAATATTTCTTCCACATTTTTAAAAATGTGTCAGATTCACTGATTCAGCTACATAACTTAGAAGTTTGTTCCAGAGTCCCATGACCCTTTGTGTGAAGAGGTTGGGATTGATGCTTGGCCTACTTTTTGTTCTTGGGGAGTTTACTTATCCTGCCCCTGGCAGTGTGAGATTTGGTCTCAGTTCTCTGTTTATTTCCCATATCCCACAGGTGAGTATTCTCATTTATTTAACTTTCCTACTGTCTGTCCTTATCTTCAAGTCAGGGTTGTGGTGGTTGTCAGGCCGTACTTTCCAGCATAAATGCCCAGATGTTCATAAGTAAATTACCAGGCCAGTTGCAGAGAAATATGAGAGCATTATGACATTGAGTGATGTCATCCAGGGTCTCTCCCCCAGTAGGAAATGCCCTTTACATCTCATGTAGGAGAAGCTCAAGGGGTGTCCTCACTAGATTTCCAGGCCATCATAACTGGTTCTTCTGGATCAGGAGCTCTGACATCTACTCTGTAAAGCTCCTTACCCCATGATGAGCTGCTGACATCTGGGTGGGTTCAGAAAATGAATAACTGAATGACATTTGAAAGTGTGAAACAGATAAACTTGACAACATATATGAATATTCCCATAAAGCAACTTAGGCATCCTTGTTTCTGTCTTGTGCCTATACTACCAGGGTGTGGTCAATTGCTTTTTTGCAGTCTACAGTATGTAACTTACTGACACTTTAACTACTCCTGGTTTACAAAATCAAAAGAGTGATTTATAATCATGTACAGTTTTGTGTAAAAGGCTTAGACACTTGCAAAAAAATTGTATTCATGTTATAAATAGTTTTTATTAATCAGTTAATTTCCTAGAAAGTACAGCAAACAAATAGAAAAAATAATCAATATTTGGATTGGCTATTTCTGCCTTCTCTTAGGTCTACTATCATATAGTTTGTGAAAGTCCTGATGTGGTTTGTTGTTCCAAGAGTCTTGATGACTTGCCACAGTTCCACTACAGACTTTGGTTGCCTCACTTGCTTCTGTCTCCACAAGTAATCCCAGACTGGCTTTGTTTTTTGGTCACAGCTGTTCCATGAACACCACTTCCAATGAGGCATCTCTAGACAGACTTTGGATGTTCCAGACGTCCAGTGATTCCTGCCCGTTTTGAGCTGTGAATCTTCTGATTTCAAAAGGAAGGTTCATGTATTTCTCATTTGCTGTACTCAGTTTTGGTGGTCTACTTTTGTGTTTCTGGTCCTCAATCTTGCTCATTTGGCCACCATCAATGTGTAGTGTGACTTGGAGAGTTTGGAGAATAGAATGAAAGTATTGCGACAGTCTACTCAGTGTAAGCAAGGGATGAAGACTGCATCTGGATCTATCCTATGGTGTTACTCTTCTGGAGGATGTTTGCAAGGATTCCATGAGACCTAAATTAGAGTAAGGAATTACAGTCTGTAGACTCTGTTGGAAGCAACTAAATGAAGGATAAAAAAGAGAAACATTTGAGGAGTGCAAGACTCAAAAGACTGAGATGAAAAATGTAGGCTTTGACAAAGTTAACACATTTTAATGTGACCCTCCACTCTGCCCCCAAGGGGTATGCGAATGCTAATAAATTCATAATACAATAAATTATATAAGGCAACAAAAGGACAACACAAACAACAAATCTGAGTAATGCAATACTCTTTCTTATAATTTATAAAAGGTTTGCTGTATTAGGCATGTAAATACTATATGTTTAACCTTGACTGTACCAAGTGAGTGGTCGATGAGTTGGTGACTGTCGGACTGTGGGTATGACTCAGTCTCACTGCAGACTTGCATATGAAAAGACATCTCAGAAGTCAGCTCTCAACTGTTGGTTTTCCCAAACTTTTTTCAAAATTGACGGGGTTACCATTGGTTCCCCAACCCTTTATCTTTGTTTGTGCATGTCTTTCTACAATACAAAGGCAGATGCTACTATGAAAGGTTTGGTTTGCTTGGCTAGGATCTTGATGGTTTCTTCTCTCTTATTGCCAATTCATTTGAACATTAATCACAACAACATGAGCCAGGATAATCTCAGACACTCACGCTATGAAGACATGCTGTCCTTTAGGCTTCCTTTATTTTGTATTTTAATGTGTATGTCAGCATTAAAAATAAGCAATGTGCCTCTTTTCTTTAGTGCTTTACTTCCTTTCTCCAGATTGAGCTTTGCAAGCAGGTAATTAACGGTTTCATTAAATGCTACAGATCTAACAGAACATGCTTCTCAAGAGTGCGGACCCCCTGCTGGATATACACGTCCATCTTTGAAAGCTGCAATAATCATATTGTGGCCATTTTAAATGACCTTTGACAGGCTTCTAATGTATTAATTATCCCACTGACACTCATCTGTTGGCAGGCACCAGCGGGCTGCTCAGATTTCAGTCACTTACATTAAAAATATCTAATTTTAGGTGCTTATGAAACTCAACTTTATCATTGACAGCGAAAGCTTTAAGATTTTTAAAACGCTGAGGTGAGTGTGGAGAAGAACACACCATTACCTGCTTCACTCTGCCATGGGAATCCCAGCACTTCATTGTGATGTCTTCTTCTTTCTTATTCCAATTCAGAACTTACTATATCAGGTATCTTTCATTTGGTCTTTAAAGTTTGATATTAGTTTGTATCCAGTGTTATGTTTCATATTACTCTATTCTTGTGGTACCCTTTAGGATACTTAAGAAGTTTTGTTTAAGTAGTATCACACATGTGTCCAATTGTACAATCTGGCCCATTTAAATGGAGAAAAATAGTCACTCTACTGTTTGGTATCATCATGTGTCCCACACTCAACATGGACCAGAGAATGCAAAGCAGAGAGTTGTCTGAGCTGATCAGAAAGATAATTATAGACAAACATGTTAAAGGCAAAGGCTAGAAGACCATCTCCAAGCAGCTTGTTGTTCCTGTGACAACAGTTGCAAATACTAATAAGAAACTGAAGGTCCATAGGATTGTGGGTAACATTCCTAGATAAGGTTGAGAGTGGAAATCAACTCCAGAATAGTCAGAAGGATAGTGAGAATGGTAGTTAAAAAGCCAAGGACAACTTCCAAAGAAATACAAATTGAACTCCAAGGTCAAGGTCTATCAGTGTCTGATCGCACCATGTGTTGTTTTTTGAGTGACAGTAAGGTCAATGGAAGAAGACCTGGGAGGACTCCACTGTTGAAAGAAAAACATAACAAAGCCAAACTGGAATTTGCTAAAATACATATTGATAAGCCAGAATGCTTCTGAGAGAATGGAAGAATCCTTTGGACAGATGAATCAAAACTGTTGTTATTTAGTAAGCAGGGCTGCAGCTAATGATTATTTTGGTAGTCGACTAATTGTTCACTTTATTTTTCGATTAGTCACGATTATTATTTAATGCCTGACTATTTTGATGCCTGCGATCTGTGCTTGCACATCCTGTTCTGGCCTCCAGTGCATGTCTTACCTCATCTGTTCACGTCTGTCAACCTGTGAATGTCACCCTGATGTCTCTGCATTAACACGATTAAAATTAATAGTAATCAAATTAAAATAACAACCAGTGAAACATACGAATTTGAAAATAATCAGATGTTATTATATTAGTGTGACAATACATGAAACAATACAAACTAAAGTGCATGTAGTCTTTAAACAAAAAAAGTGCATTTAACTTAACCAAAAAATACATCATTAAAACTGAAATGTTTTTCATATTTTAGTAATAAATGACAAAATATAGACATAATCTATATAATGTTTAAAGCCTGAAGTGCAAAGATCAAATAAACACTTTTACAAAAGGTTCAAGGATGATACAATAGCTTCTGTGGTGCAGCGGTAGGAATTGCTGACTTATAATCAAGAGTCTCCTGGTTCAATCCTGACTGTCTCACATATTTACCATTTTAAGTAGTGAGTTGCTCTTATTGTTAATATTATGCAATAAACACATACATTTGATTTGCGGCTGTAACAGCCGCTATAAATGTATAGTACTTGTAAAAGTTACCTTTTTTTTCACTTTTATTCTCTCAGTCATGATCACGATACATACTACCGCCCAAATAAAAACCCCCAACCACCCTGGGATCTGATGCTGTTACTTTTTATCTGAAACTGGGAATAACTATAAATGTGAGTGGTGTTTTGAGACAATCGAACTGGAAATTCTCTGATCTGGATGGATAAAAGCTGATACACAAATGCTGGCGAATCTGCCTTATTCGTATCTCATTGTCACTTGATTTTTTTTATTCAATTTTATTGAGTGTTCCTGCTTATGCTGAATTAGTATGCGCCTTATGGTCCGCAATGTCAAAGCCGCACTGACAAAAAAAAACAGAGACATAGGTATATATGTTATTTGGAATTATTCATTTTATGACTTTATAGTACATTTCGGAAAACATTGTGGCACGGATGCAACATTATTAATATTCATTCGCGTACCTTCTTGCGGTTGTAATCAGTGACCATGGTTTTTTTTCCTCCCGATCTTGCCCCGTCTGCACAGGACTCCAGGACATGCAGAGGAAAGAATGTTCCTCTGCAAGGTGAGCCATGAACGCTCTTTTTTTCTCAGTGGACCCCATACATGCCTTGCACAGTACATGTGCTTTGATCGCTGCCAGGTCAAGCTTGTTATAGCACAAGCAACCGGCCACCTGCGTGCTTCTGCTAGCACTGAATAAGCTCACGCCTTTTGGTGTCAGCACGCAGCACCGGGGAAAAAAAAAGAAAGAGACAAATATATGTGACATTTTGAAGAAATCATTGAATGACCTGAATAGAACCAATCAGAAAACATTATTGCACTAATGCAATATTATTTGAAAACAAACAAATCGGCTATAAATTTGTTACTTGGAAAAGTTAGCTTTTTTTCACTTTTATTTTCTCAGTCTTGTTCACGCTCTTCCTCCCCTCCCCTCCCGATCTGACCCTAACTAACTAACTAACAGCGGCAGCATAAATTTTCAAGAGACGGCTGCATAACAGCTCCAGGATGCTTGCGTTTCAGATGCTCATACATCGTGGTGGTGCTGCTGTAAAAAGAAAGCTCCGCTTTGCATAATCTGCATTCAGCGTTTTTTTCTTTTTCGGTGAAGTGCTCCCACACTTTAGAAAGTTTCTGTCTCAATTTTTTCCCATCTCCTTCCCCCTCCTCTATCTGACTCGCCATTGCAACCACCGTTATTTTCCTCTACATTCTTCTTCTCCTCTGATGTTCTTCTTCATTGGTACGACTGTGTGCAGTATTGACAAACAATAACAAACGATACTGCCCCCAGATGTTCATGTAGTGCATTGCAGTTACAAAAACCAAAGTGGTTCTTTCTGACTGGAGCCTCTATTGAAGGTTCTGTTTATGATGCATCAACGATTTTTTGTAGTCGACGTGATCGATTACATCGACTAATCATTGCAGCCCTATTAGTAAGTGTAACAAAGATAGCCAAGAGATGTCAACGGTTTGGTGCAGCCACCTGTATAATATGCCCTATCTGCAAATGGGTATTATTTTTGGGTTGTGTTCAGGTTGAAGTCCAAAACAGAACTGACTTGAGTGGGAAAATATGGCAGCTTTAGAGACCGTGACAGGAAGTGATATCAACAGTGGCGCCGGAACCGGAAGCAATGTCTTCAGGACAGGAAGTGATGTCATCAGTGGCACCAGGACCTAGTGGGATTTCTTGTTGATGGTCTGCAGAGGATTGAGAGAGAAAGTTAGTGCAGCTCGCCACTGTAAGAGTTGAATTTGAATCCTGGTCCAATCTGCACCTAGCATTTGTCTGAGTCTCATAGTCTTCTGAGCTTATGCTTAAAAGCTTATGCTGTTATTTTCTTATTCACTATGATAAATGTATTTCTTGTTTTTTATATAACCCTTTAAGAGAAAATGTCATATTTATGGACTAACCATTCTTATATAGTACTAAGTTTCCTGTTTTTGTACCCAGCTGGATCATAAAAATTAGGTCATTGTTCTTTACTTTTTGGAAAACAAGAAGTACATGGAGAAACTCACACATCTTCTAAAATAAAAATAATACATTTAAAATGTCATGTACATCCTAAACAAACAGGACTATCAATCAAATTGTGGTCATCTAAGGTATCAACATCTGCCATGTCCTGTTAGCAACTAGGTGTAACCAATCATGTTAAACGTTTTCTGATTATGTAATGAATTCCTTTTTTGAGTAGTGACCTAATCAATGAATTGTATAAATATAGTGCAGAGGATACTTTTATCTTTGCAAAAACACTAGCATGATAAGTTTTTGCCTCTTGTGAGATTTTGATAAAGAATAATGATTGACGCTTTCTCCTGTCTGTGTTTTATTACTCAAATCGGGGCATTCCAGTGTTGGGGGGTGTCTGTATTCATCATTTTCTTCCACACCACCCTCTGATCTGTGATCTGGTGTGATACTACTAATTTTGGGCCCTCTAGCTGCCTCCCAATCACACATGCGTGACACAAGTCACATCAGCTCTATATCCACCGATGACAAAATGAAGCTTTCAAAGAAAAGAACATCATACCTACAGTAAAACATGGAGGAGACTCAGTTCGTTTTGTGGCTGCTTTGCCTGCAGTGGGTGCCTCGAGCCTGTGCAGGGAACAATGAAATCTCAAGACTATCAAGATATTCTAAGGCAATACGTACTGCCTAGCATGAGGAAGCTCTGTCTCAGTCGCAGGTCATGGATCCTCCAACAGGATAATGAGACAAACACTAAGCTAAAAACACCCAAGAATGCCTAAGAACAAAACACTGGGCAATTCTGAAGTGGTCTTCTATGAAATCTGATTTCAATCCTATTGAACATCTATAGGAAGAACTGAAATCTGGAGAAGGCCCACTTCAAACCTAACACAGCTGAGGCAGCTGACACAGGAAGATTGGGCCAAAGTAGCTGTTGACAGGTGCTGAAGTCTAATTAAGAGCTCCAGGAATCGCTTGTTTGTAGTGATTACCTTTAATGTTTGTTAAAAATGTTAGGTTAAGGGTCCTATCACTTTTGTCCATTACATTTTCATTTGTGTTATTATTTCAAATTAAAACTCTAAAGCAAAGTCTGATTTTGGTTAAATACAGAATAGACAATGATGGGTGCTAATTACTTTTGTCAGTTTCAACTTATTTCTGAGACATTTGTGGGGCCTTGTTTTTTCATGGAGGGGTATCAATAAATTTGTCCACCTCTGTGAATGATGTTGGTGCTGTGCCTGTGCAAATAAGAGCACATTTCATGGGATAATTTGAACATGACCAAAATGGGAAGAAAAGAATTTCAGAGATTACCTTGAAAATGCAACTACCAAGCTGAGGATCTTGGAAAAAAATTCTTACTTTTGTCATGGCAGTAGCCTCTCCACAATTTCAAGTTCTTTGCAAAGTAGATGGCAGAAATGTAAATGTTTTATTTGATCTGCACATAATTTATTTTAACTTTGTTTGCAGTGAACTTCTCCAGGCTGGTGGTAAGGCTGTCTTCCTGGCATTGCAAGCAATCTTTGCTTCCATTTGGGAGACTGGCATCACCCCAACTAACTGGAAAACAGGACTTGTTGTCCCTATCTGGAAAAGGAAGGGTGATCGCCTGGATTGCAGCAACTACAGGGGGATAACACTGCTCTCGGTGCCAGGTAAGGTCCTTGCTAGGGTCGTCCTCAATAGGATCCATGATCACTTGCTCACCTACCAGCAACCGGAACAGTCTGGTTTTACACCTATGAAGTCTACCATCAATCACATCCTGGCACTGAGGGTTCTCATGGAACGCAATAGTGAATATCGGCAGAGTTTCTTTGCAGCCTTTGTCGATTTTCGCAAAGCGTTCGACTCAGTTGATCAAGCTGCCCTGTGGGACATCCTGAAGGCTCGCGGGTTCCCCTCGAGGTTGCTGGATATCATGGCCAGTCTGTACACTGGTACTGTGAGTGGAGGAGACTGAAACTCCGCGTTTTTCAAAGTTGATTCTGGGGTTCATCAGGGGTGTGTTCTTGGTCCTACTCTGTTCAAAGCTTATATGGACTGGGTGTTGGGCAAGGTTGTGGGGTCCAGGGGCTATGGGGCATCTGTTAGTAAAGAAAGATTCACAGATCTTGACTTTGCTGACGATGCTGTGATCTTCGCGGAGTCAATGGAGGCTCTTATTGGTGCACTTGAGAGACTGAGTGAGGAGTCTGAGTGTCTGGGCTTGTGAGTGTCCTGGATAAAAACCAAGATCCAGGCCTTTAATGACCTCTTGGGCACAGCCATTAGCAGTGTGTCTGTTTGCGGAGAGAGTGTTGACCTTGTTGAGAGGTTTACTTACATTGACAGTGACATTCATGTCTCTGGTGACTCTTCCTATGAAGTCAGTAGATGGATTGGGAGACCATGTGGGGTCATGAGGTCACTGTAAAGGGGTGTGTGGCGCTCACGATATCTATGCAAAAGGACGAAGGTCCAAGTATTTAGAGTCCTGGTGCTTCCTATCTTGCTATATGGTTGCGAGACATGGACGCTATCAAGAAACCTGAGACGAAGACTGGACTCCTTTGGTACTGTGTCTTTCCGGAAAATCCTTGGGTATCGTTGGTTTGACTTTGTGTCGAATGAGCAGTTGCTCATGGAGTCCCGAATGAGGCACATTACCTGCATTGTGAAGGAGCGTCAGTTACGGCACTAATGCCATGTGGCGCGTTTCCCTGAGGGTGATCTGGCTCTTAAGATCCTCATTGTTGGGGACCAGGCCAAGGGGTCACCCACGTAACACCTGGCTACGGCAGATAGAGGGTCATTTCTGGAGAATGGGACTGGACCATGCATCTGCCTGGGAGATTGTAAACCAGGATCCCAGTTTTTTTTCATCATGTAGTGGGTGTGGCAACGCACTGTACCAGCGCATGCTCCCAAACTTGACTTGACACGTTAAGCTTATGGACCTATAGTTGATTGGATCTGCCCGATCACCCTTTTTATATAATGGGATAATAACTGCCATTTTCTATTCCTTTCAAATTTCCCCAGTGTGCAGTAACTTCTTAAAAAAAATATATGTACTCCTTAAGAAAGCAAGTATGAATATTATCTGGTTTTGGTGAATTGTTTGATTTCAGTCTAGTGTATGTGTAGGTGTGTGTGCCAGAGATCAACACTAACGATAAAATGTAATCACTAACTAATCACTCTGCCTATTCTGAGTGCCTGCCAAGGCAAAAGGCAAAAAAAAGTCTCACTTTACTTGCTTCTTGGTTGTGAAATTTGGAAGCATCTTTGATCAGTAAAGCTGAAACCCAAATTAGAATGCACACACATGTGCCAGGTGTTAGTTCAATAGCAGATCAGGTTTCTGGCCTTAAATTTGTGATTTTCAGAATTGCCGAGCCAGGCTTTTACTGATGAAGGAGTTGGAACAGAAGTTCCTTATGCCTTTAAAGCAGAAGGCTCTAACTCTATCTAGGGCTTTCTGCATAATTTTCCACTATTCCTGCTGACCCTGAAATCTAATAACTTCTGTCTTCACCATACATTTCTGCCCGCAGCACGTAAATGCAATCAAAAGCAGTAGAACTGAAACAGTGTGGAAATGGAGGTCTGGTGAGTTTATCAAGATGAAAAAGTGGAGTACAACCGCCTTTTGTACAATGGGCAACAAATCCACAGATTCTAAACATCATTTACTTATGCAAACCCACTTTTCTATATGCTGGCTTTTCAATGCAGGACAAGAACAGGTAGTCATGGAGATTTAATAACCTTGTTCTGGCAAAGCTTCACACACAGGCATCTCCACCAAGGCTGTTTTGACTTCTCCCAAATTCAGTTTTTATAAGTCAAACAGCTGCCAGAAAAACACTTGAGGTCTGAGGACAGACCCGTCTTTCAGTGGCTCTGAATTGCTTCCACATGAATTTTCTGCTATGGCTTAACTTCAATCAGTAAGGGCTCATAATGAATCACCTCTTACAAAGCAACATAATGTATTTATTGAGACATTGCCACCACCAAAATAAATATCTTGACCTCTTTTGGTTGATTTGGTTCTCAGTCAACCTATACTTCCTATTATATTTTTCATGATGAGTATCATGATGATACAAGGTGAGTCACCATCTGAGACCATTGGAATGCATTTTCTACTTTTTGTAGAAAACACCATTATGACATGAATCTCTTCAGATTTGTCAAAAAGCACAAAAAAAAATATACTGTACAAAAAGGGCTGGGGACTCATTAGGCTATTTTATATCAACAACTTCCTGTTAAAAAATGTTTTACAATCGGGAGTGGTTTCCCCTAGACTTTCACGTATACTCAGATATGGGGATGGATATTTGAAGAGTAAACCGTAAGACAATGATTATATTTTTGTATTATGTACATTAAAAGTCCATCAACAACAAATCAACACTAATTAATAATACAACCCCAATTCCAATGAAGTTAGGACGTTGTGTAAAACATAAATAAAAGCAGAATACAATGATTTGCAAATCCTTTTCAACCTATATTCAAATGAATACACTACAAAGACAAGATATCGAATGTTCAAATTGATAAACTTTATTGTTGTTTTGTGTGAAGGATGGCCAGCCATTTAATCCCGGCCAATACCCCCAAGCCGCCAGGTGGAGCCCTCCTTGCAGCATGGAGGTCCCCAGAAGACCAGCAGGGCATCATGGAAAATGGAGTTTTTATGCAAAGCCCTGCTGGATGCTGTGGGGGCCACAGGAGGGAGCTGCAGGGAGGACCGAGGGCTTCTTCGTGCCCTGTGACCCGGAGGTTCGTCATAGGAAGAGCGACGGACTTCCGGGTTGAAAAAAGGACTATTTACCCTGACCCGGAAGGAATAAGGACTTGTGGACTTTTGGGCAGAAACACCTCCGGGTCAGGGAGTATAAAAGGACTATGGGAACTCCCAGACAATGAGCTGAGCTGGGTGGAAGGGTGGCCACGTGTCTGGAAGCTGGAGGATTGTGTATTAGTAGTTTATTGGTATTTATATGAGTATTGTGGTGGAGAGTGTGCTTTGTTCACTGTGGAAGAAAAATAAAGTCAACATTTGGACTTTTACCTGGTGTCTGGAGTCGTGGACAGGGGTTCAAGGGAGCAAGAGCGCCCCCTATCGTTCACATTTGCAAATCTTCACTTATTTTGAATTTGATGCCTGCAACATGTTCCAAAAAAGCTGGGACAGGGGCATGTTTACCACTGTGTTATATCACCTTTCCTTTTAACAACACTCAATAAGCATTTGGGAACTGAGGACACTAATTGTTGAAGCTGTGTACGTGGAATTCTTTCCCATTCTTGCTTGATGTACAACTTCAGTTGCTCAACAGTCCGGGGTCTCCATTGTCGTATTTTGCACTTTATAATGCACCACACATTTTCAATGGGAGACAGGTCTGGTCTGCAGGCAGGCCAGTCTAGTACCCGCACTCTTTTACTACAAAGCCATGCTGTTGTAACACATGCGGAATGTGCTTCGCATTGTCCTGCTGAAATAAGCAAGGACGTCCCTAAAAAAGACGTTGCTTGGATGGCAGCATATGTTGCTCCAAAGCCTGTATGTACCTTTCAGCATTAATGGTGCCTTCACAGATGTGCAAGTTACCCATGCCATGGGCATTAACACACCCCCATACCATTACAGATGCTGCCTTTTGAACTTTGTGCTGATAACAATCTGGATGGTCCTGTTCCTCTTTGGTCCGGAGGACACGACGTCCATGATTTCCAAAAAACAATTTGAAATGTGGACTCATCAGACCACAGCACACTTTTCCACTTTGCGTCAGTCCATCTCAGATGAGTGCAGGCCCAGAGAAGCCGGCGGTGTTTCTGGGTGTTGTTGATATATGGCTTTCGCTTTGAATGGTAGAGTTTTAACTTGCACTTGTAGATGTAGCGACGAACGTTGTTAACTGACAATGGTTTTCTGAAGTATTCCTGAGCCCACGTGGTAATATCCTTTACAGAATGCAGTGCCTCCTGAGGGATCAAAGGTCACAGGCATCCAGTGTTGGTATTCGGCCTTGCCCCTTACGTGCAGAGATTTCTCCAGATTCTCTGAAACTTTTGATGATATTATGGACAGTAGATGATGAAATCCCTAGATTCCTTGCAATTGTACGTTGAGAAACATTATTCTTAAACTGCTGGACTACTTGCCCATGCAGTTGTTCATAAACTGGTGAACCTCACCCCATCCTTGCTTGTAAACGATTGAGCCTTTTGGGGATGCTCCTTTTATGCCCAATCATGACAAACACCTGTTTCCAATTAACCTGTTCACCTGTGGAATGTTCAAAACAGGTGTTTTTTGAACATTCCTTAACTTTCCCAGTCTTTTGCTGCCCCTGTCCCAGCTTTTTTGGAACGTGTTGCAGGCATCAAATTCAAAATGAGTGAAGACTGGCAAAACAACAATCAAGTTTATCAGTTTGAACATTAGATATCTTGTCTTCGTAGTGTATTCAATTGAATATAAGTTGAAAGGGATTTGCAAATCATTGTATTCTCTTTTTATTTATGTTTTATACAACATTCTAACTTCATTGGAATTGGGGTTGTATACTGCTCAAAAATGAAAGGAACACTTTTTAGTCAGGGTATGGCATCACTTCAGTGAAATTTCTGGGATATTGATCTGGTCGGTTAAGTAGAAGAGGGGGATGTTAATCAGTTTCAGCTGCTTTGGTGTTAATGAAATTAACAAAAGGTGCACTAGAGGGGCACCAATTAGACGACCCCCAAATCAGGAATGGTTTAACAGGTGGAGGCCACTGACATTTTTCCCTCCTCAGCTTTTCTGAATGTTTTTTCATTAGTTTTGAATTTGGCTACAGTCAGTGTAACTACTGGTAGCATAAGGCAATAGCTAGAACCTACAGAGGCTGCACAGGTAGTCCAAATTCTCCAGGATGGCACATCAATACGTGCCATTGCCTGAAGGTTTGCTGTGTCTCTCAGCACAGTTTCAAGGGTATAGAGGAGATTCCAGTAGACAGACAGTTACTCTGGGAGAGCTGGACAGGGCCGAAGAAGGTCCTTAACCCATCAGCAGGACGAGGATGAGCACTGCCAAAACCCTACAAAATGACCTTCAGTAGGCCACTGGCGTGAATTTCTCTGACCAAACAATCAGAAACAGACTTCATGAGGATGGCCTGAGGGCTCAACACCCTCTAGTGGGCCCTGTGCTCACTTCCCGACACTGTGGAGCTTGATTGGCATTTGCCATAGAATATCAGAATTGGCAGATCTACCACTGGCGCCGTGTGCTTTTCACAGATGAGAGCAGGTTCACCCTGAGCACATGTGACAGAAGTGAAAGGGTCTGGAGAAGCCATGGAGAACGTTATACTACCTGTAACATCATTCAGCATGACCGGTTTGGTGGGGGGTCAGTGATGGTCTGGAGAGGCATATCCATGGAGGGACACACAGACCTCTACAGGCAAGACCAGGGGTCATCAACTCCAGTCCTGGAGGACCACCGTGGCTACAGGTTTTCATTCTAACCCTTTTTGTAATGAGTGCCTGTTTGTGCTGCTAATTAACTTCTTGTTAATTCATTTTAATTGAATTGCTTTTTAAAGATTTGTTCCCCTAAATTTCTTCATCGTTGCTCTGAATTGCTTCATTGCTTTCCTTAAATGGCACCCAAATAGAAATGAAATGTGAAGTGAGGGATCCAACAGAAGACCAAATAAGTCAGCACCTTAAACACCAACCAATTTCACTCCAACCAGCTGCTTAATGCGGTGCCAGTTCTTGTTGTTAATTAAACCAGTTCTTTAATTCTGTGGCTTGTTGTTGATCTCTTGGTGCATTAGCAGACATTTCTGAAATTCCTGATTTTCTCTTTCTAACAGAACTGGGGACCTGAGCATACCAACATTCCTGAGAACTTCATCGTTCTTTATTTTCAGATATTGTATGATGGCTCATTTTGTATCTCATTATTGTTTGGCTGCTAATTAAGAAAAAAAAAAACAATTAAGGGGTATGAGTCTTTAAGAGCAAGTTAATTAAAATTATGTTCAAAAGAAGTTAATTAAGAAAAGGGTTGGAATGAAAACCTGCAGCCACAGTGGTCCTCCAGGACCGGTGTTGGCGACCCCTCGGCTAAACAATAGCACCTTAACTGCCATTAGGTATCAGGATGAACTCCTTGAACCCATTGTCAGACCCTATACTGGTGCAGTGGGTCCTGGGTTCACCCTGGTGCACCACAATGCTCGGCCTCATGTGGCGAGAGTATGCACGCAGTTCCTGGAGGATGAAGGAATTGATACCCTTGACTGGCCCCCACACTCGCCTGACCTAAATCCAATATAACACCTCTTGGACGTTATGTTTTGGTCCATCCAACGCTGACAGGTTGCACCTCAGACTGTCCAGGACCTCAGTGATGCACTGGTCCAGATCTGGGAGGAGATCCTCCAGGACACCATCCATTGTCTCATTAGCCGCATACCTTGACGTTGTCAGGTATGCATACACGTATGTGGGGGCCATATAAACTACTGAGTACGATTTGGAGTTGCTGCAATGAAATTTCAGCCAAATGGACTAGCCTGCACCACAATTTTTTCACTTTGACTTTCAGGGTGTTTTTGAATTCAGCCCTCTGTAGGTTGATCATTTTCATTTCCATCAAACGATGTAGCATCCTTTCGTTCCTAACACATTACCCAGTGCATATCAGTATAGATATCCAGCACAATGTGTTTTCAAAGTGTTTCTTTAATTTTTTGAGCAGTTTATATTGAACAATTATTATAAAAGTAAAGTTGAATAAATTGGACTCTGCAGCAGCATGAATAAAAAAGTACCACTTCCGGTTAGCGGAAATAGCTCGAAAGTTGATAGAAATCTATGTTTTGTATCTAATACTTGCATGCAAACTTTGGTTGACTTAAATGAAAGCATACTCAAGTTATCGTATTTACATACACATACACACACAGAGACACACGGACATAATTCCAAATATGGTATTTTTGGACACAGGGAGGTCTAAAACAATGAGATTCATCAAAATTTCAAGGTTGAATTTTTGGACTATTACAATACTTTCCTTATACTTTGTATACCAGAAAGTAAAAGGCATACACCATACTTGAATGCAATAATTACATGTATGTCACTTTAATTTTGTTGAGCACATTACACTGTGTCATTATCAAAACCTGAAAACAATAAACACAGGGATGTGATGCATGTTGGTTTGCCATAAAGGGAACAATTTCCTTTTATTCTGTACAGGTAACAATACTACCATTACTATGACTACAATTACCAAGACCTGAAGACTATACAACATGGGAAGATAACATACCATATATTGTCAAGCACCTGCACTTTAGCTGATGTCATTTTATGGGACATTTAGTCACAGGGCATGTCAGACTTGCTGACTGATTTTCCTGATCTTGTCACTGGCAAATGTCAATTTTGATGACTGAAATTTCCTGGGCATGTCAAATTTACTGACTGCATGCTGACCTTCTAGCATACTTGTGCTTGTCTATTTTTTGACAGCTAATAGCATGCTGCCTGACAGAGCTGCTACTGTACACAGGGTTAACAGGTATGGCAAAGTTCACCCGCCATCTCAGCCCTTAAAACACGAGACATCAGGCAGAGGAGCTTCTCTTCAGTTTGTAAGGTCCAAAACACCTGCATTATTTATTCCTCATCGCTATATTTTATGCATTGTACTTCTGGGTGAGCATCCATTACTTGTCATCTCTCATGCAAACAAGGTCCCCCTTAAGATAAAATCAAACCTGTTTGAATTTGTTCAAGGGAGTCACTCACATATTGGCTGAAGTGAGTCACTGGGGATATCACATTTAGTGACAGAAAAAACAGAAAGGTCTTAGTGGCAGAAAAAAATTAAACACTTAAAATACATTGTTGACTCAGAAATGAACATAAAACTGTTTCATGCAAGCTGCAATCAGGTCAGGTGTGCCCATCGTGCCCACTGTCACTTTCCACTATTCTCCAACATGGGATGGCACCCTGCCCGGGATTTGTTTCTGCCTTGAGCCCTGTGTTGGCTGGGATTGTTTCCAGCAGACCCACATGACCCTATGTTAGGATATAACGGGTTGGACAATAACTGACTGACTGATTTAAAAGATGTTGATTTACTGTGATCCAGACCAGTATCTATAGGCATATGAAACAACAAATACAGTAGTTGGTGAATTTATATATGTATTTGTTTCCTGCCTTGCGCTCTGTGTTGGATGGGATTGGCTCCAGCAGACCCCCGTGACCCTGTAGTTAGGATGTAGCGGGTTGGGAAACAAACACCGGGCAGGGTGCCAGCCCACCGAAGGGCGCGCGCACAAACATACACACACGCACACACATACACCAAGCACACACTAGGAACAATTTAGAATCGCCAATGCACCTAAGCTGCATGTCTTTGGACTGTGGGAGGAAACCGGAGTACCCGGAGGAAACCCACGCAGACACAGGGAGAACATGCAAACTCCATATATATATATACAGTATGGGGTAACGGAGATCCATAGTACGCCACAGTAGCATGTGATTCAAGCCGGGAGCCGCCCGGTGTGGGTGTGTGCGCAGGATCAGTTTCTGCCGGGAGTCCGATGCTGTCGAGCTAGGTTCCTCCCTCATTCCGCGTCTCCCACTGTTTTATTTGGTTAGAGAAATAGTGGATGAAAATGTTGTTTACACTGACAGGTGACCATCCTTTTTCAAGCATTAATTAATTTTATTTTGTCTACTGTTCCTTAATTAGCATTGCCAGATTCCTACCAATTCCTTCCACTAAACGCTACATGTATATTCCGTGCATCGAGTGGAATAAATAGGCTCGGATAATGGATGGATGAACCGAAGGGGCTGCTAAATGTCAGTAATACGAGATTTTCTAACAGTCGTCCGGTGATAATATGCACACAGTTATACAGCTGATAGATAGTCAATATTATATTGCCCAAACACTAGTTCGCTTTCACTTTGCGCAATCTGCAAGTAAAACCCTTTAAGTCAGTGTGCCGCGCCAGATGAGCAGGTGCCAAAAATAAAAACATCCCACAGGTCTCCCCGTAGTGCGAAGGCGAAGTGTGAGTGGCACCTGCAATCAAGACATACATCACCCCAGTCTGCACACCAAGCGGGCTAGGGAGTCTGTGCTCCTGACGTCTGCCAGACTGCTGGAGCGGGAAGATCCATTAGCGCGCCTGGTCTTAAACACGTAAAATGCACATCCTCCGTAACACTGAGAAGAGAATGGAAAGACGGCGAAAAGGACCGAACTCACATGCAATAGCTCAATTGTCACAGGACGGGAAATAATAGGAAAACCGGGCAAGAGAACCTCGAGGGTTTAAAAGTTTCTTTTTATTGTCGTCACCCACTCGAAAGGAACCACGGTGTATAGAATGAACAATAGAGACCGAGGCTGTTCGGTTTTAGCAACGAAGGGGACTGGGTGTCTGCAGAAAGAAAGAAAGAAAGAAAGAAAGCTCGTTACATGTCTCAATATCAACATAATGTTTCGAATGGATCCTTAACCCAGAGGCGACCATAAAACTGTTTCAGGCATGCTGCAGGACTCCGTTTTTACAACGATACCGCTCTTTCGACTTTATTACACCAAACACCTACTTTAGTTTCCATGGTCGGAAAAACGAGACATCTTCACGAATTTGCAGTTACAGCGAACATCAGTTATTGGCCTGGACGGCTGTTGAACGGGAGTCTGCTCTCTCAGCAGGAAGGTCTACTGCACGCCGGAACCCGGAGTTCGTCTGTCCGAAAGTGGATCACTCTTTAAAAATTCTTGCTGATTATGGCACACTGAAGGATCAAGGAAACTATATAGCGCCCTGCCATATTCACAAACATGAACAGGGTAAGATATTTTTTGAGTGAGCTCCAGTACATTACGGTTATTATTTGTGTCCGTTTCTGTTCCGTTTGTGCGTTGCCATTTATTATTACTACTTTCAATTATATTGTATTTGTGGGCATGTTGAAGGAATCCACTACACTCCCCGGTTCCTATTTATGTATTTATTTATTTTCAAATTCATCTTAAACTGACGGGTCTACGGCAGCAGGAAGACAGGAAACCAACACTGGATGGGTCGTACAGTAAAGCGCGCGTGCCGCGCACACACAAAACGCACCAGGGTACTTTAGACGTGACAATCATCGTGTCAGAGGAAGTTTAGTATTTGGAGTCTTCGGGACTAGACAATCCTTCTCTCCCGACAGCCTTAAGCCAAACGGTGTTTTTAAATAATTAATTCATTCAACTATGTGTGTGATACATTTTGGTAATCCCATAACTGTCACTAAATGTTTTTGTGACAAAAAACGAAAGAGTATAATTTTGATTTACCCTAACTCATTCTTAACCCTGACGTCATATGAATATTTAACCTAGATTATTTAACATTGATATACTAGTAGAAAATAAAGTTGCGAGCTTAGCTTGCTGAATTTCTAAAAGTAAAACATTCATGCATGTCTTCTTTTATTCATTAAGCGCTGAGTTATTTTCTAGAGTGCCAGTCTGGGTTTATATTCTTCACTGCTATACCAACACGAAGGCTGTTGCAGTAAACACGGAAGCGGGTAAATTCCACAAAATTGAGACTGGAACCGCTCGCCAATGCCAGCCGCGGAGCCAACTCCGTCCTTTTAATGAAAAATTCTGAAGGAGTGGGGTTGCGCTTTTGTGATATAGAAAAGCATCGTACTGCGTTACTCACATCTTTAGAATGTGTGCAGGCATTTCAGCTAGGCACTGGGCGTCTGTCAGTGCAGTATGGTGTAAATTACAATCTTCACATATTGAACTTAAATGTTAAAACGACGCTTTACTGTATTTAAAGTCTGTCTAATTATAACTTATAAATGACAATAAACCGCATTCTAAGGCCCGTATGAGAAAATTCAGTGTCACCGTCTGAATTCCTGCAACACGCGCAAGGCACACAACGTTCATTGGCAAGGCGCCAGCCTACCTCAGGTTTCATTCACCCGCATGCCCTCAAGGTACCTTTGGAATTACGAGTCAACCTAATCACCACGTGTTCGGGCATGTGGGAGAAAAATGGTCAACGAAAGGAGAACGTGCACCCTCCACCAAACAACTACCGGCGTGGGAGTCACTAGGACACTGCACCCGCAAGACGGCAGCACCAGCCACTGCTCCTCTCGTTACGCATAATGCCGATCTTGAATTAACATGGCAATTTGAAAGCCTCCATGAAAGCCCACAGAGGTGTGTCAGTCATGAAACAGTAAACGTTGATAAGTCAGAGCTGAACGAGAATGGGATGTCAAGCACCAGAGACAGATCCATCAAAGACATTTTTATTTCAGCGAAGAAACCATTGAAGTCCGGGAGTTAAAGTACACAACATGCGGAATTTGGTTCACTGGTCAAGTTAAATAAAGCTGTCTGCAATAATTAGACAACTCTGAACGGCTATGGCTAAGAACCTGTTATTATTAAAATGTAAAAGCACAAACAGTTGCTTCTGTATCCGCACTGTACGCACTGTATCATTAAAGCCCATCGTAAGGAAACGGAATGAATATATTTAGGTACATTGTTTGCTTTGCTTAATGTTGCGCAGCAGGATGCTTAGAAATTTTATGACACATTGGGATATTGCGAGCTAAGTCTTTTTCTATAAGAAATACATGACAGTCAGAAAATTAAAGAAACCTTGAAAGTGATAACATAATGAAGCAGTGGTTTAGCAGCTCGTGTGTTTATTTCTTTGCAATGTGTTTGCCATACCATACATTAAATTATGTTTTATCACCTTTCTTTGCCGGAACTCCAACCCATATTTTCAAAAAATTTGATCACTGATTGGCTCTATTTTCCTTATTCTAATACTGAGTCGTGGGAAACGGAGAACATTATTTGGAAGCCAGGAACGTACAAGATACGAATCGTAAGACTCCCTTCCAGCCACACTGGTTAAGTTTTGAAGGGTCGGTTAACCTCCTGTTTACGTTTTATAAAGTAGGTGGAAATAACAATAGAGGAACACGGTGGAGAAGATGAAAATAAAGCACTGGCATTGTCTGCCCCCGAGTTTGAATCCGTGTCCCTAGAACTGAAGATAATACCCTAAGTGCTGTATGAAGTTATTAGTTAAACTTGGTCAATTTCGCTTTTGTTATCCGATAGTTTAAGGGGAGGGGTACACTAAGTTACTAAAATTTATCTCCAATAAGGGATTGTTTTTTCCTCAGAAAATAGTTATTTAAACGACCACAAAGCGGCGCGCGTGCGTGTGTTTGAGCGAAACTCAGTCACACTAAGCACACGCATCGTGACAAAATACTTAAACTAAAACGTCTATTTGATCAAGCAAACAACAAATTAAAAGTGCTTAAACTTTCCCTCGATCCATCCATTTTCTAAAATCACATATCTCAGATCAGTGACGCAGGGAAGCTCATCGGAGGCAAAGCTGGGATAATCACGGGGTAGAACGACCGTCCATTGCAGGATGAACACATACAGAGACATATGGGCCACTTTAGCAACGCCATTCCTCCTAATCTGTGTGTCTTTCAAAACAGCCCAATATCAGAACACCTCACTCACACCATGCATATATTTAACAATTTGTTCAAAAAAATTTGTTTAATTTGCCATAAGTACAATAAGCAGACATTACAAGTGTTATATCATTTCAATATCGTTAACGAAACCTGTACGTTGTTCACATTTTTAAGGTTTTAAACGTTATACTGTATTAGGTTATATTGTGACCTTAAATTGCGAAGAATTTGTGATGTGTGACGTAGACGTCCCGAAGCGTAAATGTCAAACCCCTCCCATGGATTTTACACATACAGATAAAGGCAGCGTCGTGGTGCAACAGGTGGCGTTTTCTCAGGGCATCCCTTTGGTGTAGTTTGCATTTGTTGTCCGGCCGCATCTCTCATGTTTGCTTTCTAACGACAAAACGTTTGTAAATCTAACTTGACCCATATAAATTAGCCAATTATAAGGGATTCATAATTAAACGTTCCGTGTTTAATAACGACGTTCACATGCGGTTAAACGGTAGGATAAATGACAGCATACTTATTTTGAATATTGATTTCTGAGAGCAAGTAGACTATGAAATGTAACAGCTTTGTGGATAAACTGTATCCCTGCTTCTACGTAAATTACGCTTCATGGCACTTCATTTTTAATAAAAGCTCTTTAAGGAATGCAGTTCACTTTTAAGTTTTGAAAACGATATTCATTTGCAACTGTATGCGCAGGACCGCCCCGTGGCATTTCAAATTAATTACTTATACATAACTACATTTTCTGCTGGTTCTTTATTCACAGCAGTTCATTCATTCACAAAACTTTACATATTCACATAGCTCAATGTGAAGATATAATAAACTGCTCAAAAAATTAAAGGAACAGTTTGAAAACACATCAGATCTCAATGGGAAAAATCATGCTGGATATCTATACTGATATGGACTGGGTAATGTGTTAGGAATGAAAGGATGCCACATTGTCTGATGGAAATGAAAATTATCAACTTACATAGGGCTGAATTCAAAGACATCCCGAAAATCAAAGTGAAAAAAATGAGACTAGACCATTTTGCTGAAATTTCATTGTAGCAACTCAAAATTGTACTCAGTAGTTTGTATGACCCATACGTGCTTGTATGCATACCTGACAACATTGAGGCATGCTCCTATTCAGACGACAGATGGTGTCCTGGGGGATTTCATCCCAGATCTGGACTAGGGCATCACTGAGCTCCTGGACAGTCTGAGGTACAACCTGGCGGCGTCAGAAGTACCAAAACATAATGTCCAAGAGGTGTTTAATTGGATTTAGGTCAGGAGAGCGTGGGGAGCCAGTCAATGGTATCAATTCCTTCATCCTCCAGGAACTGCCTGTATACTCTCGCCACATGATGCCGGGCATTGTCGTGCACCAGGAGGAACCCAGAACCCACTGCACCAGCACAGGGTCTGACAATGGGTTCAAGGAGTTCATCCCGATACCTAATGGCAGTCAAGGTGCGGTTGTCTAGCCTGTAGACGTCTGTGCATCCCTCTGTGGATATGCCTCCCCAGACCATTACTGACCCACCATCAAACCGGTCATGCTGAACGATGTTACAGGCAGCATAATGTTCTCCATTGTTTCTCCAGACCCTTTCACATCTGTTGCATGTGCTGAGGGTGAACCTGCTGTCATCTGTGAAAAGCACAGGGCGCCAGTGGTGGACCTGCCAATTCTGGTATTCTATGGCAAATGTCAATCGAGCTCCACGGTGCTGGGCAGTGAGCACAGAGCCCACTAGAGGACATTGGCCCTTAGGCCACCCTCATGAAGTTTGTTTCTGATTGTTTGGTCAGAGACATTCACACCAGTGGCATGCTGGAGGTCATTTTGTAGGGCTCTGGCAGTGCTCATCCTAAAGTTCCCCCTTGCCTAAAGGAGCAGATACCGGTCCTGCTGATGGGTTAAGGACCTTCTACGGCCCTGTCCAGCTCTCCTAGAGCCTGTCTTCTGAAATCTCCTCCATGCCCTTGAGACTTTCATTAATACGAAAGCAGCTGAAACTGATTAATAACTACGTCTGCTACTTAACTGACCAGATCAATATCCCAGAAGTTTCATTGACTTGATGCTATACTCTGATTAAAAAGTGTTCCTTTAATTTTTTGAGCAGTATATTATTAAAAGGTACATACTAATTTGTGTCACTAAATCGGCTAGGTTATTCAAAGAATTACACCATTTGAATGCATTTGATTTTTAGTCATCCCACTATGGACTCAAAAGTCAAAATACATTAATAAGCTTAGCCCACTGACATATTTACTGCAATAGACTGTGATACTGGAAACTGGAACTCACATAGGCACAGAGTTTTAGGGGTATTTATTCTTATGTTTATTATTTAGATATATTTATGTGCGTGCTTCACCAGTTGCCATCAAGTTAAATCATAGAACATTCATGTTTGGCCAACACAGATTAATTCAGTTAATTTCAATTGGACCACTTTAATTTTAAATATTTTGTGACAAGGGAGATTCTTATGGTAAACTGCAGGTGAATTTTGCCCGGTCATACACAGTTATTCTGATCAAATTCCCTAGTAAACCTGGCACACTTTCATATCTATAGCAATTTTACACAGATTGTAAACATTTGAATTGCGTTAAACACACACACACATCCACATCACCCTTTTTTTTCTTTTCACTGCCTTTAGTCCTTTACTGTTAAACAACAATTGTACAAGCGATAAGGGTGCCCTTTCTACTTAAGATCACTTCAAAAGTGAGAATGTGTGCCAGTGTATCTGTCTAATTCTCATCTTCAGTTTAACAAAGGAATCCTTCTTGTCAAAAATCTGCAAAAATAGAAGTGGCCTTACGTGGTAAACCCCTTAGAGTGGCAGCAAAGTCCAGGGTAACAATTCATACACATTCAATACATGGAACATTTCTTTTCCGATTTAACAACATTAAAGACAGAAACCAATGTGTACCTTTTAACATATAAATAACTCACTTTAGCCCAGATGGCAAAGGCATTTAATTTACTTGTGGCACTGCTGTTGTATGCGGGTGCTTAGGGCTCATCTCTTTTGCTCTCCTCCTTGAAAAACTGAAAGTGACAATGTCCATTTTTGCTGATCAGCGTTGCTTGGATGTTGAGGTCCCATTGGCCAACAAGATTTGGATGAAATCTATGCCAGGGCAGACGTATGTTTGGTGAACTGTGAGATTTCATGCAGGCAGACTTAACGTTAATGCGCATGATCAGTACTGAAGCTCTAATAAATGTAATGAAGCTTTTAGGGCACACAACCGACACCTATTGGTTAAGTGATCCTCCATGGCTGAATATGTCTGTTTAACTGGGTGAGGGAAAACTGTTCAAATCCACCCATCCCCAAAGGGTTGCTTGGGAGGCAGAACTTGTAAAAAAAAAAGCATTTAGCCTGAGGCATGAACCAGTACATAATGGGACGCCATTTCATCGCTGGCAATGCTGACCATGGAAACACTGAACATACAAACAAAAAGGGTGACTTCAGTGTAGCGTTTAACCTGCAAAGCCCTTGAAGATAACCTAATGTGATAAATAGCCCTGCTTTTGTCAATTGTATTTTGAATGTATTTATTATTTGTTTATTTTAGAGATTCCATATTATAAAACTGTTTTACTCTTAAAGATTTATGTTATATAACTGACGTTCCAGCCCTGAATATATTTGGAAATGCTTTACTGTTCCTTGTGCCTTTTAATTTCCTACATGACATTTTATTATCTGCATTTCATTAACCAATATTCTTATGTGATTATTCCCTGCAAGTAGAATAAATAATGAATGAAACTTTTATAATTGAATTTGATGCTTAAAAACACAACTACTAAAATGATTTCCACATTTCACAGTGTGTCCTTTTTTCTGAAGTAACTAGTTTTGCTGGCCTATTTCTTAATATCGCTTCGAAAGGTATTAGGTATAAAAGCTTGCAGATGCAAAGTGAGTGCTCCTATTGTACAATCAATATTGTAATTAAACAACACGTTCCAGAGGCCTCATGTATAACGCCGTGCGTAGAACCGTAAACCGTGGTATAATCAACAAAATGAAGTTGATCGAGTGACATAGCGTGTTGGAGAAACTTGAAAGCTCACATTCACAAAATCGCACAGTGCCGGAAATAAAAAAGAAGTCACATATCGAAGTTGCCGTGAAAAGAAGAGTTGTAAGCCCACTGTCTGAGTGTCATATGAAAGTTTATTAGGGTACAGAGAAAAAAGGCACACGGTGGGGAAAAAGCACGAAATGTCAACTTCAATCTCGACATTTCCACTTTAATCTCGTAGTTTATTTTGTCATTTAGTAGAACATTATAAACTTCATCTTAAAATCGTTTAATTAACCAGTTTCTCAAATCACATCGTAATTAAAGTAGCACGTTAAATGCTTTGTTTTGTATTTGATCTTCTACTCGTATGTGCTCTATGTGTGTGAATCACTACTTGCTTCTTAAACCGGCTCTCTTCCTCCAACTGGACATAGAGTCCATTACATTCGTGATATTACAGCTCTCTGAATAACTAAAATACTGAGATGTATACGTGATGTCATTTTCATGATGATAGGAGTTAAAGCACGTTATTAAACATGTGTTTCACCTCGATGAAATAATTTATTGCAGCAGTACTCAGGGGCGGCTCTAGGCTTGTGGTGGCACTGGGCAGAGGAAGAATCGGTGGCTCCTTCATCGGCCAATGTCAGTAAGGTAGCTTATCACGGTGGATGGCCACGTCCGTTGGACACTGCACAGCAGCCTCGTGCTCATGACAAGCATTTATCTTTTGTCGAAATTTGTCGCTGCATTTTTAGCTGTGTTGTTATTTTCTCTTTCTGTTTTATATTCAATATATATTGGTGTGGCCGCCCCAAGAGTGCTTTTCTTTCCCCAAGTAACCAATCGCCATACAATCAGCTCTGTAATAGACGTTAAGCCATCTGTAAGCTTAGCGCCGATTCTTCAAAATGTTTAAAGAACATTGAAATATCTTCGTAGTACATGTTTAATTATTCTATCCTTCACGACACTCCCAGTGAAGAATATAGATTATTTAAATGAAGTTAAAGTTTTATGTGTATAATTTAACAAACATATTTTGCTGCATTTCACCTTAAAAATGATATCGTCATCATATGTAAATACGCGCTTTATAAAGTGGCTCAGGTTGTGAGATATTATAACTGTAGTGCAAGTTTACAGTGGGGTGATTGTACTTATAAGTACAAACAGTTCTACAAGGAGCAATTGATTGAGTGCATTTAAAGTTCTTGGGATTAAACTGTTTCTGAACCGCGAGGTCTGTACAGGAAAGGCTTTAAAACGTTTTGCAGTGGCTGAGACAGCGTGTCCTTAAAGCTGTATACTGATAATTCTCTTTCCGATCAGCTGCTGCTGTGATTCACACTCAGATACAGTGATATAAATACTCCGAGTCGTGCAGTGAGAGTAATATGGAAAAAGATGATCCGCTGTGGCAACTCCTAACGGGAGGAGCTGAAAGAAGAAGAAGAAGAAGGAGAAGTGAGCAACGCTAAAGTAGTTATGGTATTTGGAATACTATGGTTGTTCCCTGGACCATTATATTGTTACGAGTTAATTACAATCAGATGCATTACACTAATAAACAATATGCGGTTAGTTTCTGTGTATTTATAAAGCCGTGTCATGAAAATAAAGAGTAACCACACAGGAACAGTAGCATTGCTTTGACGCTGGGTGCCGCCAATTTGCAAAACCGAGCGGAGAACTTGCGTACGACAAGGCATGAGGTACCGCGGAAAAGTGCGTGGCTTTACGCCAAGTGTAGGTTTTATACATCGCGATTTGAACATGGAAAAGTTCTTAAGCAACATTTCTGTGCGTACGCTCCGTTTATACATGAGGCCCCAGGACTCTTTTGTATTTTCAACATCCTCAGTTCAAACACATTTTAGACAGAAGTGAGAAGAAGCAAATTAGTTGTTTCTAAGTGGATATAGAAAGTCTGTCAGTGGGGATGATGGAACAGAATAAAAACTAAAATATCATCTAATGGACTGGATGTAGCAAAATCACAGCCTGGTGTTCTGTCAAGTTCTTTAGTAATTTAATTAATCAACAGAAATGACATGATGTCTACCGAGACAGCCTGATACTGTAGATACTTAAAATGAATGGGATGCTTCTGAAATTGGTTTTAAAACAAAAGGTGATCGATTGATTCAGCATGTCCAAGAATGTCTGTTTAAGAACATTATGACCAAGGAGATGTTGTTTCTGCTCATGATTGTGATCATCCAGGGAGTTTATGATCCTGCTGCTGTCATTACTAAAATTAGTGATATGTCCAAGAGTAAATTATAAAGTATCCTCTACCACAACCCTACAGTAAGAAAGCAAAATTTATCAGACACAACGTTTGCCATTTTACTAAAAGGTTACTTACTGTATAGCACTGTCAAATGCTTATATTTTTGCATAAATGTAGTGAAAAATGAAGCCACTAGTGTGCAGTTTCAGATGTCTTGATTTGAGTCCAATTGAAAAGATTTAGGCTCTAAGCTTCCTTGGCTAAGAGAAATAGGGCAAAAAATGATTAAATGAATGGATGGTTTCAAATATCAGAAAAGAAGAATTCATTTTCTGAACTCCTTACTTCTGTTACAGTGTTGTAGGAAGCCAGAGCCCACCTTGGGCAGCAATGGGCTTACTACAGAAGCTAGCTCTGGATGAGACACTGGTACACCATAAGGCACATTCTGAATTCAAGTTCAAATTTATTGTAATAGCAAACCAAATATGAGATTTATTATTAATTCTTTCTTAAAGGGTTTTGATATTGCTGTCCCTGTGCCATTGTCATTTTGAATTCTTCACCAATGCATGGACCCTTAAAACCTTTATTGGTTTCAGATTTATCAGATATCACTGTTATGAAAAACAATTATTTGCAAATGTGATTACTGTGTAACTGCACTATTTCTAAAAAAACATAAATTTCAGCGAGGAAAACCAATAGGGGTGTCTTATATAGTAGTAAAAGCTTTTTCAGCCACTGGGATAAGACAGGGGATTTTTCACATTCATTTAATCAGGGGTTTACAACCAGGGCGTGTAAATTTCATCTACTCAGGGGTGTAAATTTGCTTAAAAAAGTCAAAGTTGTGAAGATCTCGATCAGTTCCCAACGACAACATGAGATTTGCTCTTTCACAGCTGAGCCAAGAATATTCAGAATTGTAGGTTAAAAGCAAGAAGAAGCATCTCACTGATTAATGAGCTCTCCTCGACTTGCATTTCATTCTGGTATACCAGTATCTGCTCATCATTAGTTGTTTTTAAATTAGTTGAAACAGCATCATCATGTGCTAATTACTATTGTTATTGTTATTTCAACCTATAATAAAAATGTTTAAAAAAGTAGCTTAAAATTTCCTCTTTGCCGATCGCTTTACTGAACAAAACAGGGTGGGGGGGACGTTTACTTTGGAAAAGTTGTCATGGGGTAAACAAGCCAAAAAAGTTGGAAATCCCTGTTTTAAGTATTTATTTTATATAGTATCAATAATAAGAAGAACATTATGTGGCTAACAAGATTACAATGCGGATATGATAATTTAAAAGGCCATTTCAGATGTTAGCTGGTCAGCTTTGCTGGCAAAGGGAATGTACAAATTCAATCTTCATATACTGATTTTTTGTTTTACTGTACAATGTCTCCCATTATTCTTGTTGTTTTAACTTTTAGCAGTATTCATAGTCTAAAGTGTGCACATGTGTCTAATGCAAAGCAGCAGATTCAATCATAGTCACACATATACTTTTCAGCAAATATAATAAACATCTGTGACGATGTGGGTTCTGGCTCCACACTCCCTTTGCTTTTGGAAGCACATGAACCCAACACCGTCGATAATGTTACCGAGTGAGCTAGTCAGTGAAGGCAAATAAACAATTGAGCAAGGGGTGGTGCAAAAAGTGCAATAGTGCTTTTATTAAAAGCAGTCAACAAATCAAAAACAGTGTTCCAATAAATAGTGCAGTTCATTCAAAAGAGTCAATAAATAATCCATAAAATGAAAACGTGGAGTAAAACCAATAAATAGAAAAAACAATCCTTTAAAACCAGAGGTAAAAATGATCAGGAAGCAGTCTTAAAAACCATCAAACAAATCTGGTGCTCTTCTGTTAGCGTCTCACCTGCTAATCCCATTTGGGCCAAGCAGCAGGCAAGATGCTCTCTGCAGCTGCCCTCCTGAAACACACGCACGAGACTGGAGACCTCCCGATCCCTGGTTTCGGTATGGCACTCATCCCAGTCCCGGAGAACTTGGTTTCCCACAACGGCCAGGTCGCTCACGTTGGGGATTCCCACCACCAAGTCTCCCGACTTCCGTTGCCTTTCCATGGCCTTCATGCGGCCAGTCGCCTTCCCTGGTCACTCCCGCTACCTGATCGCTCAGCGGGAGCGACATCAACACAAACACGTGGGTGTCGGCCTAACACCCAGCTTCCATGCAGCTGTCCACGAAGCGCCATTCGCTCGCCCGTCCGCTCGCTCTTCGCGGCTCTCTCTCACCGACCTGCTTCCTCTACTGCTCCCGATAACCTCCGTCCTCTCCTTTCCTTTTTCTCTCCGATCGTTTCTTTTTCACCCTTAAAACCGACTCGCGCTTCTTTTTAAAATGACGAGGGCCACAGCAGCTGCAGCATTAGCCACGGGACAATCATGAATGTGGGCAGTTCCTCACCTGTGCACTAGGTGAGAAACGCCCACACCCTATGGATCGTCCCGCGGCCCACTATGGCCCAATGTCCCCTCGCTAAGCCGCGAGCACATCGTTTATTTATTTAAAATGAATGGCCTTTTCTCAACGAGTTGTGGACCCATAACACCACAACATCATAATAAGGCTCATCTAAATTAGACTGGCGAGCAGGGTGGTAGTGGTTCTTCAGTGACAATTACTGGTTTTCAATCAGCGCTAGCTTCATTAAGTAAGAAGTACAAAGGAGCTGATAGAGACACACATGCTTACTGTACAGTTGGAGCAGCTGACATGCTGGCTAAGAGTTGAACCCTTGACTACAGCTTTGGCTCCTTAAGGCCTTACTGACTAACTGATTATAGATTATTTTAAGAATTCACTAATTAGACATTTTATTATTATCAATATCATGATTACTTTAGTGATTCGTTTCATTTTCAATTGCAGATGTGGGCAGCATGATGGTATTACCACTACTGTTATTACCACAGCTGTGGAGCCCAATGTTTGAATTCCGTCCTGGTCACTGTCTGTGTTAAGTTGTCATGTTCTCCCTGTGTCTTTGTGGGGTTTTCTCCAGGTACTCTGCTTACCTCCAAAAGACATGCACTTTAGGTTTAGTCTAAATTGGCTCAGTGTGAACGTGACCTGTGGTGCCCTGCTCAAGGCTGCTTCATGACTTGCACTTGATGCTGCCTGGACAGACCTTTTCGAACTGCTGCACTCAGTATAACCCTGAACTAGATTACACAGGTTTGGAAACTGATTGATGGATTTGTAAATATGATGAGATCAAATAAATTCTCCCAATGTGCTAATCAAATGTAATCGTTTCCCTCTCCAGCAATGTCATTCATTTCTTCTCATTTTTTGCTCCCTCTATTAATACTTCGTGCTATATTTTTGGTGTTCTAAAAGTTCATTGCCAGTATCTTGAAGCTCTTTTGGTTTTGGTCAGTGAAGAGCTTGGGTTCTTATATTCTGATATTTTGCCTTGCAGGTTCCTGCCTCTCTGCCCCGTTTGTATAATTAACATTTTTGGAGCAGCTGATAAACTTCAGGAAGGATTGACTGCAATGTACTCTACTGATATGAATCTGTCTAATGGCCTCATTGGGATTTTCCCATCTCCAACGCTACAGTCTAATTCCAGCTCTTTCCTTCTCTGGTACCCTAACTCAAGTGCAAATCCACTCCAGCTGCCCACTTTCTCCACAGCAGCCAAGGTTAGGGTCATAATGACTTTTGTCCTATTCACTGTATCCACCTTCTGTAATCTGGCTGTTCTGTGGACAGCTAGCACCAGCAGCAAAAGGAAATCACATGTAAGAATACTGATCATCAACCTGACCATTGCTGACCTCCTGGTCACCTTCATTGTCATGCCAGTGGATGCTATCTGGAATATCACTTTGCAATGGTGGGCTGGGGATGTGGCCTGTCGTGTTCTTATGTTCCTCAAGCTTTTGGCTATGTACTCTGGAGCCTTTGTTACTGTGGTGATTAGCCTGGATCGACAATCCGCCATATTGAATCCTCTGGCCATTAACGAAGCAAAGAAAAAGAACAAGATCATGCTGTCTGTGGCCTGGGCCTTGAGCATCTTCTTCTCTGTTCCACAGGTAGTATGAGATTTAAAATTAAGATTTTTGGGAAATTGCTTTCCCAGGAATTATAGACTTGATCTCTTTGTGCTCGATAAACAAATCAGTACACTTAAAATCACAAAAAGAAAAATGTGTGATTGTTTGTCTGGGTACACAGCAATGTAAAGTATATGCATAAATTGCCACCTAAAATAAAACTGAAACAGGAAGGAAATTGACTGGTATAACTCTCCATAACTAGTTTGGTGGAAATGGAGAATGTAAGTGAACTGAACAGTGCTAACTAGTTGTCAAGATCCACTGGCCTGGTGCCACCAGATGCATTACAGAGATTTACCAGGAATGGCCTTTTGATAAGCATAGGAAAGGTGCTATATAAATAAAATGTATTATTATTATTATTATTATTATTATTATTATTATTATTATTATTATTATTATTATTATTATGTACATCTGAATCTAACTGATGTGGGCAAGAAGGAACCTGTATAATAATAATAAATAATGTACTGGAACAAACTCCTCTGGCTTGATCCCAAAAGAGAGGAGCTTAGCACAAATGAGTGCCAGAGGAGGAGAAGGGAATGTAATGACAGAAGAAGCACACCTCAAGACAGTGTTTTCTAGAGTCTGTAGTAACACCCTATAGTTCCATAGGTCGGAATTTTTGTGCCTCCTAATTATAGATTTTTATAAGCACCTCTTCTCAGCAGCTAGCTTCTTAATGCATAGTGAGCACCATATCAATAGCAGCAAGAAGGTTAAACCTCTCCATTTTTGTGTTTTTCACTCTACATGCATCACAGACCAATGCTGGGGAAATGGCTTTCTTTATTATTTTTGCATTTTTTTTTGATAATCAAATCACAGCTTTGGTACGAAAAGTGTGATTTGTTTCCAATCTTATTCTGTCAGTCAGTCAGTCAGTCAGTCAGTCATTTTCAAACCTGCTTACTCCTGAACAGGGTCTCAGGTGTCTACTGGAACCCTGGACAGGGCACATTCCATTGTAATGTGAACACACACTCACACCCCAACCACAGAAAAGGACCAATTTACAGTCACCAATTCACCTAACCTGCATGTCTTTGGACTGTGGGAGGATGCAGACTGTATGAGGAAAGATCTGAGACACAAACCCTGGTCTCTTTACTGCGAGCCAGCAGTACTATCACTGTACCTCCTTGCTGCCTCAATTGCATTCAGAATTTTTTTTAATTAAAAAAAATCCAGAATTTTGTGACTAAGAATTACGAATGGCCTCTTTTTCACTGCACCTGTGAATCTATATACTTTTTAATGTCTTATTAGATTTCCATCCAGCCACCCATTCTTTTTCTTGTTTATTTCATTGACTGCTTGGTGGTGAGTGTCAGAAGACTGTACTGAAAGTATTAATAGTATCGAGCATAATCTTAGACTCAGACTATTCTATTGAAAAGAACGTTCATAAATAGGTCTGTACTTGCTCATGTCATTAGGAATTGGAGGAAAACCAGAGAACTACTTAGATTCCTGTGTGTTCAGTTTAGGAGTTTTGTCTTCACATCTCTGAGTTGATGATTCTCTTAAACTGTGCTTCATTTCCTATTTTCATTGTATGAGCAGAATAGGGGATTACCGGTGGTAACACCATAGGTACTGCGAGCAGAGCGATTGCACCAGGGCCCATGTGGGCTGCAGGACCGACGGTGACTGCATGGTTGTTGTTTTGTTTTATTATTGAAATTGGAAAGGAAGGGGTAATGGTGTTATTACTAACACAACTCCATAAACGTTAATTATGACTATTGATCTTTTGTGTAGCTTACATGCTTGACATATTTCATTGGCAGTGGTCAGTTTTCAATTGGAGTTATTTTAATTTCACATGTGGGGATCCTGATTTATTTTTTTGCACTTGGGTTTTATTAAATTCTAGTACTGGCTATCCTGTAGGGAGATATTGTATTGTATTGTATTGGTGCGTGTTTAAAATAAAAAAAAAAAAAACAGTGTACTCAGGCTCTGGGTGTGCATAGGTGCATGCATGGGCTGCTTATGAGGGAACCTGCATGCCAGCATTCATGTGCAGATGTGCATGGACCAGCCAGTTTCCTCATTAGTGATCTGGAGTGCATAATCAAGACACCTGCACCCCTAACAGTTTAGATCAAGCCTGAGCAGACAGCTGGGGAGGTAGGCAGGCTAAAAATCAGAAGAGAAGGAAAGAAGAAAAGAGAGTCAGAAATTCAGGAGTGTCAGTCTGGATGGTGGTCAGAAGTCAGGCAGTCATTGACCCTGCGGAGGAGTGATCGTATGGCACTCCAGGGGTGGATTATTCCTTGCTGAACACAATTGAGGAGCAACAAATGATCAAAGTAGTCTCCTAGGAATGTCATATATGCTGGGAGGGGGGTGGGGGACGTGAAAGAAAAAGACACAGCAGGCAGCAAGATGCGGGTGTCAGTCTCTGAGTGTTCTGTCAGATGCTAAAGAAGACAGTCAGAACGAGGGTTGGAGCAAAGGTGTCAGCGTCTCCAACAGCTTAGAAGAGCTGAAAGAGTGAGCTGCGGGAAATGGAGAAAAAAAGACTTGCTGGGCTGATAAAATGAATGGAAAGGGAACATGAGATCTGTAAGTTTTTTGTTGTGGATTTTATAAACTTTATTTATTGCTGGTTTCACCCTCCACTTGAGGCACTGGTTATGCTTATTTATTTAATTATTGATTGATGAAGAACACTGCACTGTTCCTGCACCTTGGGGTTTGGAAGCCCCGTTTGAATAAAAATAAAGCACATTGTACTCTCCTCTGTTGATGTTATGTGTCTGGGTTCAAGAGCAACATATGAACTGCAGATCTATTAATTTTAAGTTTTATTTTTGCTACTTCTGAGACCAATGAGAATGAAGCATAGACTGAACATCCTGCCTCTTTTAGCCAATAATGTGTTGGCATATGGAAGTCTTGGCTTTGGGTGTCATGAGTGGGAGGTGTTGCTGCGTTCATGTGCTGTAGGAATAATGGAAAATGCAAGCTTCACAGTGGGAAAGTTTCACATAAACACCACTCCAAATGGTAGCTTCCATTGGAAGAATTCAGAGATACATTCATGGTTACCTGAATTCAATATGTTTTGATGGCATTAATTACATTATAGAAAATAATAAAAAGCACATCCAAAATTGGTATTTAACTGTCACAGTGAATTTGGAGTGATGGCAATCCCACATTTTCTTTGTTCAAGCTCACATTTATCATCATGTCTCCTACAGATTATTAACAGTGGGACAATACCAACAACTGATAAAGAGAACAACACAGACAGGGGATATAACTCCAGACATTAAATACAACAGCAGATATTTGAAATAAGAAATTCAAATTGTGTATGCTTGTGCAAGAATATGAGCAACTATTGAGTAATGTTTGGTTTCTTTAAAAAAAAACAACAAAACTTTAATTGTGCACATCAACTATCAAATCAACAAGAACCTCACACTTCTTCGAAAACTCAGACAAGAAATGCATAAGAACAGAACAAAGTGGGAAGGTGCTATGTCACAGATGGTAGGTCAGAAAATTCTGTGGCTTGGTAGGAGGGCTTCCACTTAGTTTGAAGTTAATGGTGGCTGTGATTGTAAGCATAATAGTGCATCAAGGCAATGGTTACCCTCTTAGGCTGAGGGAACTACAACACTGTGGTCATAGTTCAGTCAAAAGGGATTACAAGACAGCTGTCTATGCAGTATATTGAACTGCTCACAAGTATGTGTATCATGAAGCATTGAGGGTGCTTGACTATTGCAGAATACGAACTGTCTGTACAATTACATGGTGAAACAAAAAGATGAGAGGGACTTGTGAATCTCTACCAACAGTGCCCATCTAGAGGTGGGACTTTGCTAAACTAGAACATGCCATCAGCTACATGATGTGTGGTAATACTTCACTGTTGATATAATTTAAGAGGATGTTGTAACATTTTGATCTTCTTATATTTATTTCATATTACATATTTTTGATGATGAGGGTTTTGCTCCAACATTTTGGATTTTTGGTTACAATGATGCCATACTTATGTAGAGAGTGTGTTTTATATTGAACATGAGTGTGACATCACAATGTCACATGGTTTTGCCTGTCATCCTATTTAAGAGCAAGCTGTAGATTAGTTCAATAAATGAACAAACCTTTCTACTAGCAAGAGAAGGAAATTTTATCTATCAATTTATATTCAAGGGATATCGGTTTTCTCAAAACTTATTCCAACATTGATTTGGTTGTTGGTTATTTTGCCCTGTAATGTTTTGAGCTCAGTTCTATTCCAAATAGTCTTCCTGTTTGTTGCCATAAAGTATTGGGCCTAAGTAATAAACAGGCTCTCCAACTGACACGTTTATTTTAGTGGTTAAGTAAATAACCAGGGGCCTCATGTATAAACGGTGCGTACGCACAGAAATGTTGCGTAAGAACTTTTCCACGTTCAAATCGCGATGTATAAAACCTACACTTGGCGTAAAGCCACGCACTTTTCCACGGTACCTCAGGCCTTGTCGTACGCAAGTTCTCCACTCGGTTTTGCAAACTGGCGGCACCCAGCATCAAAGCAATGGTACTGTTCTTGTGTGATTACTCATTATTTTCATGACGTGGCTTTATAAATACACAGAAACTAACCGCATATTGTTTATTAGTGTAATGCATCTGATTGTAATTAACTCGTAACAATATAATGGTCCAGGGAACAGCCATAGTATTCCAAATACCATAACTGCTTTAGCGTTGTTACTCTCACTTCTTCTTCTTCTTCTTCTTCTTCATCTTCTTTCAGCTCCTCCCGTTAGGAGTTGCCACAGCGGATCATCTTTTTCCATATTACTCTCACTGCACGACTCGGAGTATTTATATCACTGTATCTGAGTGTGAATCACAGCGGCAGCTGATCGGAAAGAGAATTATCGGTATACAGCTTTAAGGACACGCTGTCTCAGCCACTGCAAAACATTTTAAAGCCTTTCCTGTACAGACCTCGCGGTTCAGAAACAGTTTAATCCCAAGAACTTTAAATGCACTCAATCAATTGCTCCTTGTAGAACGGTTTGTACTTATAAGTACAATCACCCCACTGTAAACTTGCACTACAGTTATAATATCTCACAACCTGGGCCACTTTATAAAGCGCGTATTTACATATGATGACGATATCATTTTAAGGTGAAATGCAGCAAAATATGTTTGTTAAATTATACACATAAAACTTTAACTTCATTTAAATAATCTATATTCTTCACTGGGAGTGTCGTGAAGGATAGAATAATTAAACATGTACTACGAAGATATTTCAATGTTCTTTAAATGTTTTGAAGAATCGGCGCTAAGCTTACAGATGGCTTAATGTCTATTACAGAGCTGATTGTGTGACGATCGGTTACTTGGGGAAAGAAAAGCAAGGACTCTTGGGGCGGCCACACCAATATATATTGAATATAAAACAGAAAGAGAAAATAACAACACAGCTAAAACGCAGCGACAAATTTGACAAAAGATAAATGCTTGTCATGAGCACGAGGCTGCTGTGCAGTGTCCGCAACGGATGTGGCCATCCACCGTGATAAGCTACCTTACTGACATTGGCCGACGAAGGAGCCACCGATTCTTCCTCTGCTCAGTGCCACTACAAGCCTAGAGCCGCCCCTGAGTACTGCTGCAATAAATTATTTCATCGAAGTGAAACACATGTTTAATAATGTGCTTTAACTCCTATCATCATTAAAATGACCTCACGTATACATCTCAGTATTTTAGTTATTCAGGGAGCTGTAATATCACGAATGTAATGGACTCTGTGTCCAATTGGAGGAAGAGAGCCAGTTTAAGAAGCAAGTAGTGATTCACACACATAGAGCACATACGAGTAGAAGATCAAATACAAAACAAAGCATTTAACGTGCTACTTTAATTACGATGTGATTTGAGAAACTGGTTAATTAAACGATTGTAAGATGAAGTTTATAATGTTCTACTAAATGACAAAATAAACTACGTGTTTAAAGTGGAAATGTCGAGATTGAAGTTGACATGTTGTGCTTTTTCCCCACCGTGTGCCTTTTTTCTCTGTACCCTAATAAACTTTCATATGGCACTCAGACAGTGGGCTTACAACTCTTCTTTTCACGGCAACTTCGATATGTGACTTCTTTTTTATTTCCGCACTGTGCGATTTTGTGAATGTGAGCTTTCAAGTTTCTCCAACACGCTATGTCACTCGATCAACTTCATTTTGTTGATTATACCACGGTTTACTTGAACAAATAGTATGTTTTTCCTTTGCCTCCACTTGGTATTCGCTGAAATTCTTATATTTTCCCCGTGCTTTTCCCATTGTCTTTTCACAGAAGGCTGAGCTTAAGGTCGATTTATATTGATTTGCATATTCAAAGAGGCGTAATTCTGGGAGGATTTGGGGCGTTACATAATGCGCGTGCACGAGCGTTAGTTTTCACGCTGATCGGGATTTATGGAACGGAAGAACGTGGAATTTGGAGTACGCACAGATTCCTGCATCTGGATTTTTCTGTGCGTAAACACATTTCGGCTTTTGTGCTTACGCCATGTTATAGTGCGAGTTCTACGCACGGCGTTATACATGAGGCCCCAGGAGATGAACAAGGTGAGTGGGCGAGACAAAAACTCACAAGGACAAGAAAACCTGGGGCCTCATTTATAAAATTCAAGCATAAAAGTATACACAAAAAACAGGAAAAGGCAAACATCAAAAAGTAAATTATATTTATAAAACCTGGGATAAGCACATTTCTGCATTTCAACTGAGAGAGCATGGTCCTTTGTGGCATTACAGTGCCTCTCCTCTGTGATCTGAGGCTCTGGGAGAGGCATAAGGCACCATCGTCTGAACAGGTAGCCACTATTACCAGACACATTTAATTACATGTTTGCTGTTACAGTGAATAGCACAGGCCATATGAAACACTGAGGGTTCAGCCATTTGCCTTACCAACAAGCCACCCACCATGTACAGCACCATCACATTTGTCAAAGCTAGTTTGCCTCAAAGTAAATGAAGCACGATTTGACCCAGGTGACCGAGACAGAACATTTGCCAGTTACTTTTTAGATGACTTCTTCATTAATGGAATGTAACTGCTTACACTTAACAAAAGAAGCTTCATTCTCTCTAGGTGCTGTTATTACAATATGAGTGCTGTCAATTGCTCTGATTATATTATGAGAACCAGACAGTGCTGCAAATTGCCTTTTCATGATAGCAAAAACATGTTATGTTTTATGCTTTGTGTACCCACACCATGTGAAAACTGGATATAGTACCTCACTGGTCGGTTAATGGCTTCCAGAACAGTGGGCATGACGGAGTGAAGCTTGGCTTGATATTCCTGACCTGTTGGTTAGTTTCCTGAGAAGCAACAACATGTAGCCGATGTAAACTGATGAAAAACCAAAATAGTTGTTCAGTGCAAATACGTAGTATCATCCCTCTTAAACGGGAACTACTACTGTGTGTGCATCAAATTCATGGTTTTTGAGGTGTAATATGTTTGACACATCAATGAATGTTGTATGAACTGCTTGGTGATATGAGTCATTATACACATAAGTTGTCATTCAGTTGGTCATAGTTGCCGTAAATATACACATGTTCCCCTTTCAAGTTTTATTTTATAAGTCCTGACTTTTGCGTGGCAATTTGCATATGCATATTTCAATCCTTTTTTTGTGTGGTATGCAAGCTTCATAAATGAGGCTCCGGGAAAGTACAAAATATATGGAATCGAGAAATCCAGAATTACTAACCAAAAATAATGGTGAGAAAAACCACAAGTAACTTAATATCAAAAAAAAACATCAGTAATTGATGGATTTGTTCTTTATTTAAAAGCTTATATACAAGGAGTTGCACCATGATCTTACATAGTCAATGCCCTGTGACGTTATACAAAAAGAAAAATCATTATCACATCACAGCAACAGCCATCACCGCCATATACAAAATGCCCACAACCATGAAGATAACGACAAAACAGTGATGTCTGTGACCAAGCAAAGTGTTAGAAAAAGGACCACTGAATTTATGCCACAAAAACATTGAAATTAAAATATCAACAATTAGTTTGAAAAATATAAACAACAAATGTTAAAAAACAAGTCCACAAGATCAGTAATAAACTTCATAGGAAAACATAACAAAAACTCCCTCTGCCTTACTCTGATTGGTTTAACTTTTATGGAAGCTTCAAAAATGGAACGCTGTTATCATTGGTTAAGAAGGCACCATCTGATTTTTCAAACTGCCATTTGATTGGCCAATGTTCCTGTTTAATGTTTGGTTTTACCAATACTCTTCTTATTAGTATTTTTCTTATTTGTTGTAGCCTATATTAATTATATATTTTTCTATGTTTATTATGAATGCTATTTATGACTTTTCTTCCATATTAGAGGTTTGAAATACACTGCTGTCCAAAAGATGTTAAATACTTCTCAAGTCTTTTCCAACTCTGTTTAGTGGGTGCTGGCATCTTTTGGCCTGGCTGCCATGGATACCCAGTCAGGAAGCACAATACCAGTTTTAAGTAACCGCGGAAAGGTCAATCATTTCCAGATCATCCAAGAATGGATTGAAAATAAAAAGCAAAACCTTCTTCATTTGGTATGTATTTTAAGGAGTTTCTCGTTAAAGAAACTTTGCAACATTGATATCGACAATGATTTTTGGGGTTAAGATTTTGGTTTTGATGAATGATATGAGTGTTTTTTGGCATCTGAACAGAGTTTGTTTCTCAATTACATTTCATCTTTGAGTCTCTCTGCATATACAGCACACTGGTGTTCAGTATAGTCTGTACAGAATGCTGTTGTATCTTGTATCTTGAACTGTATGAGCATCTAATCCATTTATCCACTAGCACCATACTGTCATAACCTGCCTTATGATATTTTTTCCCAACTGTTCCTTGACTTCAAAAATTATGTGAGTAAAGATACTGGGGTTTTAGAAGTCAGTGAATCTATTGGCTATGTCTATTTTTTTGTTTTGTGTGTGTGTGTTTTTAGCATTGCCTTTTTTGTAATGGGCATCACCCAAGTCAATTGTAATTTTTTTATATTGTGACGACTAAGACGTTAGTGCCTATTTCAGGGCCCCTCCCTGACTCAATGCTGCTCATTACAACAGCTCATTCAACTTGACTGGTTACCATTCACGGAAGAAACACATTTTCTGACAAAGCATGCATAAAAAAGTGCTTTCAGTGTCAGTTGTTGTGCTGTTTACCTGTATTTATCTAAATTACATTTTGTAAAGTTTGAATGCTGAATACATGTGTAAAAAAGCAAATTGTTTACTGGTCACTATAGCTTTGCGATAAATCCCATGGCTGGTGGCTTTTATCATTAGAGTGAAAAATTCAGAGCCGTGTGAAAATCAAATTTTAAATTACTCAGTTGACAGCCTGTTAGAAACATTTATAACTTATGTGTTCAGTAAGGAGGAGTGAATTTTGCAGCAAAATTAATGACAAGGTGCTTAACAAAATTGATGGGTGTAGAATGCAGATGAGTTCAAAATATTATAGGACTGAGTAAAACAATGTAATGGATGGCAAGGGTGCATTAACATCCCAGTTGGGATAAGCCCCCATACTGTTACCTGGCAGGGAAGCCAATGTAGTGGATGGGCAAGAGGAGATATCCTCCGAAGGGTAAATGCTCTCTTGCAGCATTCCTAGGCTAGTTGCCATTTGTGTTCCTGCAGAAGATGCTGGGAGTGGCAGTCCCATGGGGTAGCCCTGCTGGACTCTGTGGGTTCTGACATGGGGAGCTGCAAGTGAGAGCTGTCCCTATTTTTTGGGGCTCCTACCTGACCCAGGAGTGATTCCGCTTTGACCCAGACGTACTCCCGGGTCTGGCATTAAAGGTAGCCATTTCTTTCCACTCGAGGAGTCAGAGTCAGGAGAGGAGTTAGACTAAACACTGGTATTATAGTCGTGAATGAAGAAAGGAAAGGACTGATGTAAGGTGGCCATCAAATAAAAGCCATTTGTGTGCACAGAAACCATGTCTGTAAAGTTGTGCTAAGGGGTAGGAGGCTATGAGATGCCTCTGCAGACCAGAACAGGTCACAAAGCAAAGATATAGACGCACACATTTATTTATTTATTTCCTCTGTTGTATTAGTTATTCAGATGTGCTCATATTGATGGGGGCTACTTGTAATCAATAATCTTGTGAATGAAGATAGAGCTAAAGACTTTAACTATCACTTTAACATTTACTTTGCTTTTATCTAATGGCAAGATGACCGCCACTGGTTCTGCAGACTGACTTTCAACTGAAATAAGTGCATTAACGTGACACAGGTTCAATTTGCCGTGGATTCTTTAAAGAATTTCTTTCTTTTTCTATTGTGTGAATATGCTGCCAGAGTCCTTTGTGCGCTGATAGTTTTGCAAGAGTATAAAGCACACAGGAACGTAATTTTTACAGGGCTCTGGATTTTTTCACTACACAGTCCCTTCCCACAATTTGCGCACATGCCCTGTGTAAGCGAAGGTCACCGTCAGATGCGTTTTCAGGTGTTTCGGCATGGGCAGCTAAACGATGTGAAAACTCTAGTGTGGGTGAAGATCGTGTGGAATAGCCTTATTCACTAGGCCACACTGAATATCTGTGTTGGAAAAAGTAAATTCAGAAAATGGACAGGCTGAACAAACAATAGAGTCAATATTTCTTTACAGTCCTGCATGTTCTTTGCTGTAAAGCAGCACGTTAATGCTGTTAATACATTGATTTGTATGTATCTTGTAAAAAAAGCTGGGCTGAGGATTCTGTCACATACTGTATGTGTAGGCTATATAATATAGACAACCACTCTAGGAATTTGTGACCTCTGTACATGACATGAGTGCACGTTTGGTGTCACACTAGTTCAGTGATTATTGTTATAAAATAGCAATTCATACTGTACATCCATAAGTAAAGGGAAGTTACATCGTTGAAATAGACGAAGATGCATTATAATCTGTATACTAGTAAATTGGGTGCCATAGTGGCCTTGGTTTCAAGCTGTGCCCTGTTGCACATGTCTAATGCAAATGTTGGTTATAGCTCAGCTTAGGTTAATTGGACAAGTATGAATGCATATACTGTGCCATGGACTTGCTTCTCCTCAGAATAATTTTCTGCATTCTACCCATTATGGAGCAGGTTCAGACTTTTATACACCCAGTGGTATGAGTAGGCTCATAAATGTGAATAGATAGTGTGGAAGCCAGCCCCGGACACAGACAGACAGACGCCGGGACGTCTACAAAAAGCACACGTTTATTCATTTTAAAGTTCACAGCACACAGTGCCCCTGCACTAATCACTCTCTTTCAAGTCCTTCAAAAGGTCCTTCACTCCACTCCACTCCTCTCCTCTCCTCTCCTCTCCTCTCCTCTCCTCTCTGACAAGCACTGTCCTCTTCCTCCCAACTGCAGCCCGTAGTGGTGTCTGTCCGCCTCTTTTATAGCCCACCCAGAAGTGCTGCAGGTGCTTGTTGAACTACTTCTGGCTGCACCTCCAGGTGTGGCTGCGTTCCCGCCCAGATGGCTCATTAGGCCGTGCAGCTCTCATGGCAGTGGCCATGGGCCCTTACAGGGTTGAGCTTCCATGCTCAGACCTGTGGCCCCAAAACCAGGCAGGGTGGCTGCCCTCTCGTGTTCCTGGGGAGGCACAGTCTCTCTCCTGGTCCGTCCAGGTGTCGTGACTGGGCACAACTCCCAGCCGACCACCACAACAGATAAGATGAAGGGTGAAAATGGCGACATGCACAGATGCTGCGGCCTTGTGTTCCCCAAAATAGGTGCTCTCTTATATTAATAATGTTTTTAATACTGACTATTATGCTCTTAAAAATGAGGGCAAACATTTATTACAGTCGCCAAAAACTTCTATAAATTATCTTGAACTGCACAGATCGTTATTATAACTCAAAAGAAATACCGGAGGACATTCTCAGATCACTGAGACTAACCTTAACTCTTACCTCTGGAGGGAGATGGCACAAACAGCGTAAGCAGAGGAAGAAGAAGAAGGGTAAATAAGTAGGTACGCTAGCTAGCCTAAGAGCGGCTCCGTATGAAACCCCTATCCCTAGTGTGTTTCTTACAAACACTAGATCACTTGCTAACAAAATGGATGAGCTCCAACTGGATATTGCCATACATTAAACTACAAAGGACTGCTGCTTTCTGATTTTTCGGGAGACATGACTGAATTCCAGCATACTGGGATTGCACTTAAGCTAACAGGTCAGACGCTGTCTATTGCCGATATTATGTCCCACTCCAGTAAGAAAACAAGAAGAGGACTTTGTGTTTACATTAATTATGCTTAGTGCACTAATACAATAATAATCAATAAGTTGTGATATCTGGATAGAAAATATCTAATGCCAACCATTTTACTTGCCCAGGGAACTCACAGTTGTTAATGTCATGGCATTATATATACCACCACAGGCAAATGTTAAGTTAGCACTCGAGCAATTATATGATGTCATTAGTAAACAACAGAACGCACATCCTGATGGAATTTTTATCATCACCTGGGATTTTAATCAAGCAAATGTAAAGAATGTACTTCTCAGATTTTGAAAACACGTAAATTACTAAACTAGAGGGGAAAAATCTTAGATCATGTTTATACAAGCATAAAAGATTCTTACAAGGTTATACCATGCCCTCCACATTGGACAGTCTGACCAACGCTATTTTTTTTTCTTGTCCCAGCACACAAAGCCTTTGTTATCAGTGCTAATCCGAGCAGTATGTTAAAGTATGGCCTGAGGTTGCCATCTCCAAACTCCAGGACTGCTTCAAACACACAGATTGGAATATATTTTTCTATCAGACAGATTTAGATATATTTACTTCATCGTGTTGTCCTATCAATCAATCAATCAACATTTATTTATATAGCACATATTCATACAAAAAAATGTAGCTCAAACTGCTTTACAAAATGAATAGAAAAATAGAAGACACAATAAAAAATGAATATAAGTCAACATTAATTAACATGGAATAAGTAAGGTCCGATGGCCAGGGTGGGCAGAAAAAACAAAAATAAAACTCCAAAAGCTGGAGAAAAAAAAAAATCTGTAGGGGTTCCAGACCACGAGACCGCCCAGTCCCCTCTGGGCAATCTACCTAACATAAGTCCAACAGTCCTCTTTCTATTTAGGGTTTTCATGATAGGACCTGATAATGATGGTCACGTAGACTTCTGGCTTTCAGTCCATCAATGTTGGTGCATCATGATGCTTTGAGTAGGTGGTGGTGGCGCAGGCCGCCACCACAAAGAAACCGGAAAAAGAAACAGAAGAGAGAGTTGGCATATATATTATATTAATTATTAGTTATATTAATTGTAGTGTGGATAACGTCACTGTTAACAAAATGATCAAAAACTGTGGATGAATAATGAAGTCAAACAGCTGCTCAAGGTGAGGGACATAGCCTTTAAATCAGGAGACAACTCAGCCTATAGATAAGAGATAATAATGATAAGAGAAAAATCAGCTCTGTAAAACTTAAGTACGAACAGCGGATTGAGGAGGACTTTGACAGTAACTCCACCCAATAGCGGATATGGCAAGGAATCCGATTAATCATGGATTACAAAAAGACGAATGACATACAACACGCGCTAGTCAATAACAATGTCAACCTAGCAAAGAAACGTAACACCATTTTTAACTCAGTTAACAAAGATAATAACCAATCTCTTGTCAGCTTTAATTCACAGCCTCGTTTCCTACATATACACAAAGTACGGTGGGGCACTCAACAACATCAACATAAGGAAAGCAGAAGTCCCTGATGGTGTGCAAGGATGTGTGCTCCAGGCCTGCGCTGACAAACTAACGGAGGTATTTACACACATAATCAACTCCTTTCTCATTATGCAAAATCTCCACATATTTGAAATCTATGACTATCGTGCCTGTTCCTAAAAAACCTATGATAACGTCTCTTAATGACTATTGACCAGTCACTTTCACCCCTGTCATCGCAAAGTGTTATGAATGACTGCTAATCACTCACATCAAAGCCTTCGTCAAAGCTGATGTAGACCAACACCAGTTTGCCATATGGGCAAACAGATCAACTGAGGATGCCATCTGTGTGCCTCTGCATGCTGCTCTCTAGCAATTGGAACAGCCCAACACCTACATTAGAATGTTGTTCATTGACTATAGTTCAGCATTTAACACCATTGTAACTAGCCAGCTAATCAATAAACTCCAAACACTAGGACTAACTCCATCCATATGCAACTGGTGACAGGATTCTCTCACCAATTGCCCTCAGTCTGTCAGGTTGGATTTACACACACCCTCCACCCTGAGCTGGAGCACTGGTGTGCTATAATGCTGTGTGCTAAGCCCTCTCCTCTATGCATTTTTCACTGTTAATTGTCAACCCATCAACGAATCAAGCATTATTGTTAAATTTGCAGACAATGACATTGTCATTGGGCTCATATCAAACAACGATGAAGCTGCGTACAAGGAGGAGATGCAGAACCTGACAGCGTGGTGTGACACCAGTAACTTGGTCTTAAATACCAAAAAGTGCAAAGAAGTCGTTGTGGACTACTCACACCACTCACAGTTCAGTAACTATCAAAGCAGAGGACAGAGTTTCTGGGAGTCACCATCACCTTTCCTGGGCTAACAACACCTCAGTGGTAGTAGTAAAAGCACAACAGCACCTCTACTTTCTGAGAAGGATAAAGAAAGATAACCTCCCCAGAAACCATTAGTCAATATTTACAGAAGGGCCGCAGAGAACATTTTGACATACTACATGACAGCCTGGTATAAAAGCCTCACCAAAGCTGCCAAATAAGCCTTGCATCAGGTTATAAGGACATTGTTGGCACTGAACTGTCATTACTTGAACATCTATACAACACTCACTGGGCGAGAAGGGCTAAACACATCATGAAGGACATCGCTCATCTTGGACATCACTTGTTTAAGTTCCTCCCAACAGGCAGGTGCTTCAGATCAATTTGTACACACACCAGTAGACTAAAAATATTTTTTTCCCAAATGCCATAAACCTGTTGAACTCTGATATCTCCTCAGTCTGAGATTATAACAATAAGTTGTGTTGGTAATGTGTAATGCACTGTTTACTAATATGTGCAGTAGAGAAAAGCCAAGCAAAATGAATGACTAATATGTGCAGTAATAATTTATGCTGCTGTAAACCTATGCGGTAATGATCCTTCTTGGTTACTTGAATACTTAAGACTGCATATGACATCTTGCTAATTTTTTAATATATTTTGTATGATTATTCTGTTTTTAGGTTTTATTTTGTATTTATTTATTGTATTGTTATTTGTTTGAACTATTTCCCTTTTGGGTTTTAATTGCACCTTTTTGTGTTATACCATGACAGTAAGTGTTTGATTAATTGAAAAAAGAAGATGAAAGAGGGCAGGGGAGAGACACTGCAGATATCTTAATGTAAACCTTTGATTAAACCCTGCTTGTAGTTACTTGTGTTCACTGTTTGCTTGCTCCATCCATGTTCAGGGGGGCTTCTCCAGTTTATTGGCACAATCTAAAGATTTACTTTCAGGTCAATTGTCAAGTGTTATCCTGTATGTGTTCGACGGATTATTTATTTCTTCTGCCTGTGTCTGGTTGGCTTGCTGAAAGCCCATGCTTAAAAAAAAAGGACAGAGATAATGAGTAAATGCAGAAACAAATGCTTAAAAGGGTAATGTACAATAAAATAGATATTGTAGATCATTTTACTTGGGCCCAGCTCAGTGTTCACAAAGAATCACAAAGCCAGTGACTAAATTTAATGAGGTTTGCTGCTTCTTATGCCAAATTTAGAAGAACACATATTTAGTTTAGTCTGAAGAAGACATTTAGGCCAATTATACACTGTGTGCACAATTATTAGGCAAGTGAGTATTTTGACCATATCATCATTTTTAATGCGTATATTCCAACTCCAAACTGTATTAACTTGAATGCTTATTGGATTTAAGCACGTCAGGTGATGTGTATTTGTGTAATGAGGGAGGGTGTGGCCTAAGGAGATCAACACCCTATATCAAGGTGTGCAGAATTATTAGGCAGCTAGTTTTCCTCAGGCAAAATGGGCCATAAAAGAGATTTAACTGACTCTGAAAAGTCAAAAATTGTAAAAAGTCTTTCAGAGGGATGCAGCACTTTTGGAATTGCTAAGATATTGGTGTGTGATCACAGAACCATCAAACATTTTGTTGCAAATAGTCAACAGGGTCGCAAGAAACGTGTTGAGAACAAAAGACGCAAATTAGCTGCCAAAGATTTGAGAAGAATCAAACGTGAAGCTACCAGGAACCCATTATCCTCCAGTACTTTCATATTCCAGAGCTGCAACCTACCTGGAGTGCCCAGAAGTACAAGGTGTTCAGTGCTCAAAGACATGGCCAAGGTAAGGAGGGCTGAAACCCAACCACCACTGAACAAGAAACATAAGTTGAAACGTCAAAACTGGGCCAAGAAATATCTGAAGACAGATTTTTTCAAAGGTTTTATGGACCGATGAGATGAGAGTGACTCTTGATGGACCAGATGGATGGACCTGTGGATCAGTAATGGGCACAGAGCTCCACTCCAACGTGGAGGTGGGGTACTGGTATGAGCTGGTATTTTTAAAGATGAGCTAGTTGGACCTTTTTGCATTGAAGATGAACTCAAAATCAACTCCCAAACCTACTGCCAGTTTTGAAGACACTTTCTTCAAACAGTGATACAGGAAAAAGACCATGATTTTTATGCAGGCCAATGCTCCATCACTTGCATCGAAGTTCTCCACTGCGTGGCCAGCCAGTAAAGGCCTTAAAGATGAAGGAATAATGACATGGCCCCTTCCTCATCTGACCTAAACCCTATTGAGAACTTGTGGGCACTTCTTAAACGCTAGATTTACGGGGGAGAAAAACAATCCACCTCTCTGAAGAGTGTCTGGGAGGCTGTAGTCACTGCTCCACAAAAAGCTGATCGTCAACAGATCAAGAAACTGACAGACTCCATGAATGGAAAGGCTTATGACTGTTATTGGAAAGAAGGGTGGCTATATTGGTCATTGATTGATTGATTTATTTTTTGAAATGTCAGAGATATTTATTTGTAAATTTTGAGGTGTTTGTTTATTATTCTCACTATAACAGATGAAAATAAACAAGTGAGATGGGAAAATTTTCGTTTTTCCTCTAGTTGCATAATAAATCTGCACACTAATAATTGCCTAATAATTGTGCGCACATATGTATTCCCCTGATGATGTTCACACTCACATTTTCAATGTGAAACATTCAGGTTTCAGGTTTATTAAGATTTTGGATTGACTGATAGCACTGTGTTTGTTCCATATTAAAATTAATCCTCAAAAATACAACTTGCCTAATAATTCTGCACTCCCTGTAGACTAATGGGAGAGTGGGCAAGACTATTGTCATTCACCTATTTTTTTGGCTCTACTAAGTGGAGTCATCTGCTTCATTATTAGTCTAGTGCAAGTGATTCAATGGCACAGATGAGACGTCAGTCCTTACTAGCAGGAGTGATAAAAGCAGGAGCAAAAGAGTGATGCTGTGGTAGCAGCCTGCATTATAGGAGTGAACAACTTTAATAGCAGGTAGGGGGGGGCTTAGCAAGAAAGAAGGTTGCCCACTATCTTCCTGCAAGGCTCAGGGCAACCAATGAGTGTAAGACCAGATTCACTTTATACTCAATCAGGTTGGTAATACTATCTTCCTGATTTTATCATTAATATATTATAATATATGGTTTATGTACTTAACCTCCAGCACTCTTAAAAATACTGTTTTTAATGGCATTTTATGGTTCTTTACTGGATTGTGTGGTTCCTAGTAGGACCATCGGTTGACCAAGCACCATTTCATTCTGGGAAGGGTCCTCTGTATATGAAATTGGTTCTTTGTGCTTTGAAAAACTTTCTAATAGTTAACAAAATGAAATATTTAATGTACGGTAGGCTACCTATCAGAATAAGAATAACCTGGACTAACCTGTGTTACTATAAGCACAAGTGTGACCTATTGGTATTTCACAAGTCTGTTACCATCTCTTCCTATATAGAGCCTGTTATGGATCTAAATAAATAAAGGCTCTTTCTGGATCCTTCATGTGGATTGGTCTTTTGGGAACCAAAAATGGTTCCCCTATGGCATCACTCTGAGGCTGTAACACTTTCAGGATGACACTGAAAAAATGAAGCCAGGGCAGATGGGGAATAACCTTAGCCTTGACTGAAGGTGTTCTTGCATGAGGGGCACTTTGTATTCTGGATTAGTGATGCTTTTACCTCACTGGTTCCAGCTAAATTCTGTAAAGTCGATGAGAAGGAAAGGTGAAAGATGGACTGATGTGGCAAGAAGCACATCTAAGCCAAATAATGGAATAGCTAAAATGCCCAAGTTTGTTTGAGAAATCCTAGTCTTAAAGACTCCTTTGGCCGTCTGTGTCAGGTTTCCATCCTTTTATCATATTTTTGTAGCAATGCACACATGCAAGTCAAGTAGAGTTTGCTTCCTGTTTGAATGGGACATGCTAAAAATGTACATATTTTATCGTCAAGAGTGGATTAGTCTTACTGAACTGAGTTGTTACGCTCCCGCACTGTTATTTTTTCTTTTTTTTTTCTTTACAGTGGCTCCTTTATGTTCAGTTCACTGATCTAAATAATTCTGTTTTAGATACTCCTTATTAGTATATGCTTTGTTAGTCTTCACTGTTTGCTTACTTTATAATCAGCCAAATAAAATGGTTACAAATACAAATTTCTAACAAGAAAATTCATAAAAATAAAATACAATGAAATTGTAAGGATTAATAAGTATTGTAGCAGCAGCACAAGTAGCATGTCCTACAAAAACTAATGATACCTGATACCGATCCCAGAATCGTCTCTACTGAACAAAACCTACTCTCGATATCTAATTAAATGAAGAGTGCAGTGAAAGACAGAAGAGAGGCCTCTGTGTATACTCACCAGAGTGGTCACAGGGCCTAACTTTGACTGAAAGGAGAGGAAATTTAGGAACATGTAAAAGATTAATATTTTGTGATTGACTGGCACCAAATAAAAGTTAGGGTCCAAAACAGTTAGGAAACAGAATGCTGGAAAGCATGGAAGGTGTGTCATCCACCTCCGCTTTGGTCAAGTACCATTTCCCATTGAAAATATTTAAGTAAAACTTGGGGAAGCCTAGAACGTAATTTTATTAGTGACATTCATAATAGTGTGGAGTTAAGTAAGCAGTGATGTGACATATTTTATCATTCATTCCTTTTTAACTTTATAATTGTGCTGCATTATCCCCAGTAATGCAGCCAAGATTTACTATAACCTGGGAGGGATTTTCTTGAGTCTAGTAGTGTGGGGAATTTCAGACATTGTGCTTCATCCTTCATCTCTGGTGACATTATACTGTCTAAGCTAAGCAAGCAACATAGAATTAACTTGTCGTTCTAAGGGGTGCTTATAATTTATGAATGCTCAAGAGCATTTTGGCCCTGCTGAGGTGCATCAGTAACTCCCAAGCACTGTTTTACTTTTTTAGATGACTAGGAAATCCTCTTTGGTGGCACAGTGTCATGCTCTGACTTCATGTGTACTCAGTTGCTCAGCAACGGGGTGATCACTGTGTGCCCATGGATATTGATTATCAGCAGTGGAGCTGCACCGAATATCTCGAGCCAGGCAGCCTTAATATTCCATCAATGTTGAGTAAATTACATTTCGTCTTTTCTTTGTAAAAGTGGAAATCATCCAGCTGCATGTGTGTATTTATCTAAAAAAATGGCTGGTTATGATCCAATAAATTAATTCAGTGGAAGAGACGGGAGTGATTTAGTAGGTTGATTATATGGAGCACTCAAAATGATGTGCAGATTATTCCTGTTGGCAGAAGAACATGAGCTATGGGTCCTAAATGAAAATGTCTTTTGAAAACGTAATTTTACTTACAATGACAGCTCTGCCTCAGCTCTTTAGGAGAACTTATTTTAGTAATGGCACCTTACCAATGAATTTCTCAATAATTTGCATGATGATTAGAGAAAAGCTCCTGACATATGGACTGAAGAGGACATTTTTATTTTTTTCATTTACAGTGTATGCCCACCTGACAGTGTTGCCTTGTGCTATTAAGCTGTAAAGTACATGGTTTCACCTTTGAGTCACACTGCTACCTTGAGTGAGTCACCAGGGATCTAGATGTCAAATCTATATCCATCAACCATCTGGCTGCATTTTTTGCAGAACTCATTTATAAGGTCAGCATCAAGCACGAGGTAGTAAACAAAGGTGGGATGCTAGTCTACAACAGGACACTTAGAAATATGCCAGTTAGGTAAGAACATGACAAATTTGACCAATAAGAGTATTTATTCAGTCCATCAAGCTTATTTGTTTTGATAATAGCTAAACTGTCTCAACATCTTGTTCTATGCTTCTTAAAGACAGTTGAGGTGAGATTAAATGAAAGTTGACAATGGACCTAATATTTATGTTTTTATGACAGGGATCTGCAAAGTTGGTTCAGGAGAACAATAGTGGCTGGAGTTTTTTTTTTTTTCAACCCATTTGCTTTTTAGAAACTGATACTTCATTTAATTTTATGGCTTCTCAGTGTTTTTATTATGGTGTGTCACATCATTCTTATATTGCAGATTTTTTTCCTTTCCAAGGATATCATCCAAATGATTTGTAGCTGAAGCAGTTTAGTAATCCTTCCCTTCACCTCACTTCACTTCACTTCCAATTTCTTCTAAATGTTTAATTAAAACAGATAGTTTACGATAAATACACACAGTTGTAAATGGAAACTTGGTAGATGCAAAACTGCTGGTTCCTTTGTCATTTGCATCTTATTTCTAATAAGGAACAATTAGTTAATCTTAACAAATGAGACAACTAAAATGAAGTATAATTTTTTTTTTGAGCAATATGTGCTTCTATTTTTAATTTATTATTTGCACATCATGTTGTTACACTGTGGACGCTGAGCTTCGTAATTTTGTCTATTTGTATACTTGTATATGGTTGAGATGACAATAAAGTTCACTTTGACTTTGACTTTGAACAGCAATAACTGATGTCTCATTACCTTCTAGGACTGACTTTGCAAAACACTGTTAGACCCTCCAGGAATAAATTTGCAGACTCCTGCTTTATGACAGTTGATTAAATTGGGAGTATGTACAAAAAATCCACTTAGAGTCAGGTTGAGACTACACAAGCAACACCTGGGTCAGGTCTCAATAATTATGAAATATCACCATTAGCTTTTGTGCCACTCCATCCAAAACACATTCACAAGTATATGCACTTGTATCCTTGCAGATTCAAAAGACTGACTTCATATCATGGCCCTTGCAAAGTTTCTATTCTTCTCACTGTATGTCTGGGTTTTTCTTTTGGTACTTTTTCTTCTTCCCTCATCCCAAAGATGCCTATGTTAGTTTACGAGGTCAGTCTAAATTGAGAGTGAGAATGGGTAAATGTGCAAAAAATGTCCTGTGATGGACTGGTGCCCTGTTGAAAGGACTGGCATTCTGTGGGTAAATGTGTGAATATACCCTGAGATGGACTGGTGCTCTGCAGCAGGGCTGGCACTGAGTGCTGTTCAGGCAACATTCAGCTCCTTGTGACCCTTGAATGGACTAAAAAAAAATGGATGGAAGCATCTAGTGTATTTTAATTTTTGTAAAATGCATAGTACTCACATACCATCGGGTCATAGATTTAACACTATACTTCCCTTTTAACTAGAAATAACATCTATTCACCTATTATCTAAAGGTTCTTTACTCTAGGAGCCAATAAGAACACACCTCAGGGTGTGTTTATAATTGGGAAAGAAGGCAATGGAGAGTCATGAAGTTGTTGATTTAGAATTGATAACAAAAACGTAAAGCATCTGAACCATGGAAGACAAACCAAAATGAAAATACACAATCTTCTTTGGTTCTTGGGATAAGTCAGTCAGGGGCCAAACCTGTGAAGTAGCCACTTAGAGTTCAGAGATGCCCGCCAACACATTTCTAATGGCAGCTTTATGTACCTATATTTTTCAGATGTTCCTCTTCCACAATGTCACCATTACCTTTCCTCAGAACTTCACTCAGTGCACCACCCAGGGGAGCTTTGACGAGCACTGGCAGGAGACGCTATACAACATGTTCACTTTTGTGTGTCTGTTCCTGTTACCGTTGATTATCATGATATCCTGCTATACACGAATTCTCATTGAAATCACCAAGCGGATGTCCAAAGGCAATTGTAAGTGGTGGTGTTGGTTAAAGAAGTCTTCCTTTTTTTGTGGTTTCATTTTGTGGTTCTGTGCCGTGTCTCACTGTGATTTCTTTGTGTTTGAGCAGGAGGAACATTTCTCCTCCTTGTATGGCTATGTTATGTTTTGACTATCACTGGAATCTGCAAAAAACACTGTTCACATAGAGATCATCAAATGTGTGTGGCCCTGTTGCTTCACAAGTTGAGGCACTTGTGTTCAGTACTCAACCCTGTTTGTGAGCTGTTTACATGTCTTTCTTGTGTCTGCTTTGAATGTGTTTCTCTGGATTCCACCCACATCCCAAACACACACTGGTTGGCAGCTCTAATTTGGCCCTTCGTGTCAGTGAGAGTGGATGTGTGTGAATGTACCCTTCAGAGAACTGGCACCACAGGTCTGTTGGATCAGTTGCTGCCGGGACAGCTTCCAATCAGATTAAGAAGATTTGTAAAGGTGACAAATGAATGGATGGTTAAGTTTTTGAGTAATTTATTCCTGCAGAAAAAACAAAGATATTGTGGCATTAAGAGCAACAACAGCTGAACAACACAGTAAAGATTTTTTTACTATCTATTTTTCAATCAAGATAAGACAGTTTAATTTGTTTAAGTAAACTAGAGTCAGGAAGCAGAAATCCAGGGTTCCATGTAGTAGGTTGCAATGTGTGCTTGGAACGAGTGGCACTATACAGAGACAATGGTCCATGGTGAATGGACAGACTTCACAGAAGTCAGTAAACCTGTAAAAGTACTAGGAGGGCAATAGACATGCCCAACAGTGGAGAAGAGACAAAAATGACCTGGGAGGAAACATGTAGCATTCATCCAAAGAATGAGTGCCACAGATACCTGATCCTCCATATGGAGAGTGTGAAAAACCACTGATTATTAGCAGAAAGACAGAACGTCTACTGGTTGCCCATTCTTTACCCAGCATAAGGTCCTTTAAGTGAGACAGTCAAATAACTTTCTAAAGGAATTGGCTCTTTAATGGCTACAGAAAGTTCAGAATGCATTGATTTAGATGTCAGCTGTGTCATGATAGTCACAGGAATCTGTAAAATGACTCCAGTCTAGACCAACAAGGCACCTTTAAGGGAAGAATCAGGAGATGATTTAGGTCAGGAGTGAGTTAAAACACAGAACTGAGGCCAGAATGTCTGACAGAAATGTAAGACTTATTAGTAGATAAGGGTTCGACACCAATGATAAAAAGATGAGAGAGAAAGCTGAGGTATGTTTCTGTTACTTATGTTGGATTTTTGTTCTCCCTGTGTTCATTCCACTCTTTTTCAATTTATATCAGCAATGTACTATCTGTCTATGCTCTGGACTTCTTAATACTGTTCTGTATGTAATATTGCCTCCTCCGGTATCCTCTGTAGAGTAGTTTAGTGTCGTTTGTCTTCTTCACCAATTATTTCTTTTTCACATTTCAGTGTCATCGAAGGAAGTCCATTTACGCCGGTCTAATAACAACATCCCTAAAGCACGTCTGAGAACTCTGAAGATGAGTATTGTCATTGTCACATCTTTCATTATCTGCTGGACTCCTTACTACCTCCTGGGCCTCTGGTACTGGTTTTCCCCAGAGGGACTTGAAGAGACTGTCTCCAACTCCTTGACTCACATCCTTTTTATTTTCGGGCTTCTAAACACTTGCTTGGACCCCATTATTTATGGACTCTTCAGCATTCACTTCCGCAAGGGGCTAAAACGCTACTGCCATAACGTGAACAGGAGGGCCGAATCAGAAAATAACTCCATAGTGACAGGCTCCTTCCACTGCTCAGCTTCCTCTTTCCACATGAAGCGACTGGCCATCTGCCCACGAGAGGTGCAAGGGAGCCCAACAGCCAAGAGTGAGGTGGTGAGAAATGGCAATGGCTATCTTCTTCAAGGTGTAAGAAAAAGCATCTGAGACAGGAAAATGAAGATTACAATTTTATTAGAGAGTGAAGCCACTTAAGGATACTCTTACCAAGCTGCTAATTTGATGGCCACCTTTGAAGAAACTGGAATCTTGTTGTGCAAGAAAACCTAAGGATGCCATCAAGCCGTGTAAAATACATTTAACCTGAGCAGGGTCAAGACAAGACATTCACACATTGTCTTTATGGCTATTTATAGTAGAAAATATTGATTTTGCATCCCCTCCTCCATTATTTAGAGCAGGGGTGCCCACACTTTTTCGGCTTGTGAGCTACTTTTAAAATGACCAGGTTGAAATGATCTACCTACATTAAAATTATTTTATATATATATATATATATATACAGTAATCCCTCCTAGATCGCGGGGGGTTGCATTCCAGAACACCCCGCGATAGATGAAAATCCGCGAAGTAGAAACCATATGTTTGTATGGTTATTTGTATATATTTTAAGCCCTTATAAACTCTCCCACACTGTTAACATTATTAGAGCCCTCTAGACATGAAATAACACGCTTTAGTCAAAAGTTTAAACTGTGCTCCATGACAAGACAGAGATGACAGTTCTTTCTCACAATTAAAAGAATGCAAACATATCTTCCTCTTCAAAGAATGCGTGTCAGAAGCAGAGAATGTCAGAGAGAGAGAGCGTGCGACAGAAAAGCAAACAATCAAAAAATCAATACGTGCTTTTGGGCTTTTAAGCATGCCGAAGCACCGCGATAAGGCGGTATTTTTTAGAGGAGCGTCCGTATCTTCTAAGCAAACAGCCCCTCTACTCACATTCCCTCCGTCAGGCGCAGAGAATGTCAGAGAGAGAGAAAAGCAAACAATCAAGCACTGCGCGGGAAGCATATCTTATATCATTGAGGAGTTTTAGTTAATATGTAATACATGCTCTGATTGGGTAGCTTCTAAGCCATCCGCCAATAGCGCCCCTTGTATGAAATCAACTGGGCAAACAAACTGAGGAAGCATGTACCATAAATTAAAATACTCATTGTCCGCAGAAATCCACGAACCAGGGAAAAATCTGTGATTATATATTTAGATATGCTTACATTTAAAATCCGCGATAGAGTGAAGCCGCGAAAGTCGAAGCGCGATGTAGCAACAGATTACTGTATATATATATATATATATATATATGTATATATATACACACTCGGAGTATACTTTATGCATAAAATATATGTTGTCATACCTTGCATAACTGAATAACCTTTATGGCACAATAACAATTCAATACATTTATGGTCACTACGGTATTTGGATTTAATAATCATGATGTGGGAAAAGGCTGACTTGCATAAATAAGTAGAGCCAAATAATGCAGTCAAGGAGCATTTGAATTCAGCCGAGTGAAAAATGACAGCTGTCCGATTAAATGCGATTTTAGTTCCCTCTCCTTTCTCTTTCTCAGATCGCTTTTCAGAAGGAAGTCAGTTTCGTTGTTTTTATGAACAATTCGAAAGTGCCTTTCCACATTTGGAATAGCAATGATAGATTGACAGATCAGACAAATGCACTTTGATTGTGACATTGTGAGAAAAAAAATCCTCTTCCAATTCCACATTTAGCCCATACCCTCCCCAAACAATTTTTTTTTAATTCCTTCTTTAGTTGATATAAATTGGAAGGGTAACTAGATCACAGCCGGAGTTTTGCAGTAGCTTGCGTGTTTGATCGTGTGTGCGGGATGACCAGTGTGTTAGAAGATAAGAGATCTCAGACTGGCTGCCCTGTATGTCAATCAAGTGGCAAATGCCATAGGGAAGATATATGATAGACTAACGTTTAAATTTTTTTTTTTTTGGAATGCAACGCGATCTACCTGCACTACCTTTGCGATCTACCGGTCGATTGCGATCGACGCATTGGGCACCCCTGATTTAGAGTCATCTAATTATCACAAGACAATTTTTTCAGAAAATGGAACAAAGAATGAACCAATGAAGGGATGGATGGCTGACTTTAAAGACATTAGAGCTCTACATCTTCTTAGAACTTTAGAGGTTTGCCTAGACCAGTGTTTCCCAAACTCGGTCCTGGAGACCCCCTATGGCTGCAGGTTTTTGTTCCAACCACATTCCTAATCAGTGACAACACCTGATAACACTGATCTCATTTAATTAGCTGTTTTTTTATCTTTTATTTGACATCCAGAAAAGCATAGCAGCATGATTTTTACATTTATAAGACATTTATAAATATTTCTGCTTATACACTTAAATGCTTAACTCTCTTTTGTTGATTTCATTATACTTTGCCCTTTCTCTTTTCAGTTTTTCTCCCTTTGTTGTATCTTAATAATGACAATTTAAAATGAGCAGATCAGACACCCAGGCAAACAACACTGAATAATCAAAGGCTGCAACTACTTTAGAGTCAGACCCACTAATTAGTAAATAATGGATTAATTAAACATTTAGAACACCTTGAAAAGTAGAATGAAAATCAAGATGAAAATACTGTTAAAAAGAAAAAAAAATACATTATTCCTATATATCTGCTTGGTACATTTTAATATTTTTTTTAGTAAACTTAGTTTTCTAATTTCTATATTGTTCCCTAAACACAGAACTTGGGAAATAACAGTTCACTTAATTTAGCTCAGGAGTTCAGTTAAAAACAGAAGCTGGTTGGAACAAAAACCTGCAGCCATAGGGAGTCCCCAGGACCGAATTTGGGAAACACTGGCCTAGACGGTATGCTAATTAACACGCCATATTTAGTTTATATAGCACCTTTCAATAGGGACCACCATTCTAAGGTGTTTTACAAGCAGTATGATTGTTGACACATGTTTTCTAGAACTGGAGCACAGTCAGGTTGAATGACTTACTCAGGGTCATCAAGTGAGCTCTAGGGGTGGCTTGAACCGGCCTCAGGGATGTACAGGTGTCTGAAGTTATTTCAGCTTTGTTGGCTCTGTAGACCTGCACTTCTCACGGCCACACCAACTTCATAATATGAAACCCAAGTAGCAGAGAGTTGGGACACTGCAGGACTTTACACCAGCTTTGTGAAAGCTTTGCACATAATGATTTTGGCTTTTTAAGAGTGAATAGATGTTTATTCACGGTTTGGAGACAAAGGGAATATCATGGACATTCTCTGTGCCATTTATTTATTGCAGCATAACTTCTAATCATTTGCTAATAGTGAAAATTAATTCAGAAGTTCAAAGTTTAGTTTATATAGTATGTTTTTAAGGTTAACTCCAACGAGGTGCTTTATGAGGTTCAGCAAACCTCATCTGCTGATTTAGTCAATCAGAAACAAGAGGGGCACTATATAACAACAGATGAAATTGAACATTTCTATAATTGGAGTCCACAAGGGTTAATACAAGTCAAACATAAGTTATTCTTATGCTTAATAATGCATTAGAGAGGAATGCAGTTTTGGACTCTAGGCTACAAAATGGACATAGAGAAAGTCCAGAGAAGAGTAATTTAGGCTCATTCCAGGATTGAGAGGTATGATCTAGGAAAAGAAATTAAAGGAATTTTAGTTTAAGCAAATGAAGATTAAGAAGTGACATACGTGAAGTGTTTAAAATTATGAAGGGAATTAGAACAGTGGCTCGAGACTGTTATTTTAAAACTAGTTCTGTAAACCCATGCTGTAAAAGTAAAAGGGATACCATTTTGCTAATGTGCTTGCCTCGCTTGTATATTAAGTGGCTAAGCGAGTGTCTGTTTCTTCCAAGGTTTCGTTTTGCCAACATGTTTGCCTCGCTTGTGTATTTCCTTAAGCGAGTTTCTGTTCCCTTGGAGGTGGAGCCGGACAGACACACTCACTTCCATGCATAGACATTTTTATATAAGATGAGTTCATCAAGAACATGGGGAAACAGTTGGAAACTTGTTAAGGGTAAATTTCACACAAATAACAGACAAATAACCATAGACATACAGAATAAATGATCAAGGAGCATGGTAGAGACTTGGACAATAGAGACCTTCAAATCCCAATTTGATGTAATTTTGGAAAAATTATTTGGGTAGGATTGGCTTTGTTCAAATAAATGGCCTGTTCTTATCCATTTTTTTTCTAATGTTCAAATTTCTTATTCAGGATCAGTTCAGGGAGTCAATGATGGGAATTATCCTGGGATCCTACTGGTTTACAGCTCATGGCACTACCTAAAAAGATGATGCAGTAGTAAAGTATGTGTGGTCAATTTTTATGTAATTCAGGCCTTTGTTAACAAGTGTGAATACAGATGATTAATTTTAGTAATTAGGTCCTCCACCTTTAATTAGGAAATATCTCCAATTCCTGGCAGTCTGATTAGCAATATTAAATTGATAGAAGAAAATAAAAATGGCTTTTTACTGCTGTTTCCATTTTTGCATTATGGTGCAGCAGCAAAATAAATGTCATTTAATCTTCTGTGCCACTCAGATAGGCCAATGAACAATAGAAAACTAAGCAGAACATTTTTTTTCTGTACGAGGCTCTAATGGAGAGAAGAACACACATCTAGAAGACCCATCCATTTGCTGAAGCTGTTTATGCCAGTTAGGAATTGCAGATATATGCAGTGCTCCCCAGTTGCATGAAGTAAAATGCAAGAAACCACCCAAAATACAGCACAGATGTAGACATAGTCACTCAGACCAGGCTAATTCAGAGCTGTCAGTATAAACCTAAAAGACATTGTTGAATATGAGAGGAAACTGGAGAAAAGCTATACAAACAAATGGAGAACATTAGAACAGCATCCAGACGGCAACCAGGCTGAAAACTGAGCACAGGTCACTGAAGCTATGAAGCAGCATCACTAATCCCTGCCTCACGATGCCACACAAAACTCTGTTGCCTGCATAATTCCTGTCAGATGCCTGCTGGCATTTCAATAATTCAGTTTTGACTTTAGTCAATCTGCTCACTGTGAGACTCGGCGCCCCCTGTAGTGCAGAGCAGGCTCAGGCTAGTTTGATCATGCTTTTTTCAGTTTGGAGAGTATGTGTGTTGTGCTGACTGTGAAATAACACTATCCATACCAGTAGATCTTAGTAGCTGGACACTGCAAAGATAAAGGTCAGACTAAGCTTTAATTTGGTCAGCTATCAAACTTGCTGCACACACCATCACTCAGTATAGAGCTCCAGAATTAGAACTGGGAAACACTCAACTTTCTCATTTTGAAAGGCCTGACTCTTGACATAAGAGTGCTGCAGCTTTTTACTTTGCAGATGTGTGCATGAGTCATTGTTTCTGTGTCAACCAGAGTGGCAGCTTCTAGCGCTTGCTTGCAATGGCCTCACTCTCGGTTTTGATCGCACTGTTTTTCACTACCCTCGAAATTCAAGAGGGTGCAGCCCAATGCAAGGATTGCCTAACATACCAAACTTGGGTAACTGATTTAGTCATTATTTGTCAGTTGCTTGGTATCAGATCGAGTGCCATCTGGGTGGTATTCCTGCTTACTCCAGTGTGCTGTATACAAACTGAGCTTGGTCAGCCACTGTGGCATCACAAAAAGAACAAAAGTATGCTTGCTTTGGCATTAGGGTCAGCCTCAGCACCCTCTGCAGTGCAAAGTAGGTTTGGGCTAGTTTTATCCAGCTTGTTTCATCTTGGAGTGTGTGTGTATGTGTGTGGGTGTGTTGTGCTGACTGCAAAATCACATTCTCCTTACCAGTAGATAGCTTAATAGCTGAACACTGGCGTAAAGATAAAGGTCAGAACAAGTTTTCATTCAGCTAGTTAATGAAATTGCTGCAAACTCCATCGCTCTTCATAGAGGAAGGGTGTCCAAATGTCATTCTAACCATCTTCTAAATTAGTGAGCCATTTTTGCTGCTGCTTGTTTTGCCTTAGTTTTAATTGATGTGACTCAGACCCTTTAATTGTTTCTTTTTCCTTAATGAACAACCAAACAATGAGACACAAAACCAACTGTGACATGACCAGCTAACCTGAAAATAAAGAAAGGTGAAGGTCTCGGTCATGTTGGTCTGCTCAGGTCACCAAAACATTTTGGTGAAAAAACAGAAAATCAACAGTCTGCTGTGGCAGAATCAGAGCAGCAACAAATCATAATATTCTATAACGGCTTTAATTACCAGCAAGGAGTGGCTTCTCATTAAGAAACTGATTGGAATGAAATTGGCTGGAGTTTGATGTGTGGTCATCTGTAGGCTCGTTTCAAATCTCATTTTTGTTTGGCTGCCATTTAATGAAGAAACAAATCATTGGTGACATTCTGGTTTGTGGTTTCCTCCTGGTGTGTGGGTTTCTGGCTATCCTGCCAGGCTGACGTGCAAAAATGTAGTTTCTGTTTTAATTTTGGGAGTTTTATTTAGACACATGTGGAGGTGGGTCTGCATGCGTAACCCCCTTCATGCAAGTGTGAAAAGTTAAAACATCTCCCAGACATTCATATCCTTCCTTAACAACTACTGTAGGTCATCAGATAGCTAATGCGTCTTATAACGTGCAGTTGTTGTCATCGCCGTCCTGCAGTCCATATGTGTCTCTCATTCACTTTCCTTCTGTGGTGTCTGCTTTCTCTAATTCTCTACGGATGCTAGAAGCCAGACTTTTTTTTTGTTCAAATAGTTAAAAGGGAAGGCTAAAATTAACCCTAGAAATAAGTGCTGCCTAGCAACAGGTCTTCAACCAGAGACAGGCACAACATGTGACAGGATTTCACAGTACTGGAAATACCGGTGGTCCATTTTTTAAAACGAATGTTTTTTTTTTTTCATTAATTATTCTACTCTGTTTTCTCACAAGCTCCAGAGTGATTAGTTCAGATTGCAGTCTGTGTCCACGTGGTACTTCCCAGACACAAGTGTGCAGGTTAGCTTGGTACTGCAGGTGACTCTAAACTGATTCACTATGATCGGGTATTGATGTGGACATGCCTGTATCTCCAGCATCCCACAACGCTGAATGAGAATTAGAGGATCTACAAAAATGTATGACTTGATAAGGGTATATATGGTTACAAGCACATATTCAAAATATTTACAAATGTGAAAGTTGTTCTTTTCTATATGCTTCTTAAGGCTCTGACAATCCCCCAGAGTGCAGTCATAAATGTACCTACTAACTCAATCTTACAGGAGATAACTGTAGACATAAGTGCAGGTAAGTGTTGCAATTACACTTTGCTCATTCAAATCAGGCACTATAACAAGCAAGCTTTGAGAGTATGGAGTAGAGAAAAGAGAGTTACAGTGGTTAAAGTATCAATTAAATTGTGGGAATGATGAAGGAAAAATTTTGTGTTGCACCTACTAACAGGGCAGCTGCCCTTACTGCATTTGCATTGTAGTGTTGTGTCCAGCTATTAAAATGTTTGGGGAGCTGCCGCCTATTCTGACAGCACTGTGTGCAATGGAGGAGTCAACCTTGGAAGAGATGGAAACACTCACACTCGGTCAAAAATCAGTTTAGATTACTCGAACATGGGTATCTAGATGATGTAATGCCCTCATGGAGGTGGGGAAAATAAAAAATATATACATTTTCAACTGACAAGGCTGGATATTAAATGAAAATCCCCAGAGACAAGAAAGTGCGGCACTAAACACTGGTCATCCATATACTTTATTGAATTTATTCTATACAATCTATGTGTGGATTTGTTTAGACATACAATATGCTTTTAATGGACTTACATTAAAACAAAGAATACTTGTTGCTGTGACATGACAGAACTGCCTTCCCTGCATATGATTTTCTAGTAATTATATACTATGGAAATGGCAAAAATTAGGTGTAATTACGCTACTCTATAGGTAATTGCAGTACTTACATTCTGAAGTGGGTCCAAATATTATATATACAGTATAAGTAAATTAACAGAAAGAGCTGAAATGACTGCTGCCTTCATTGATTTACTTTAAAAGGTTTTAATCTTCATACATTGTGACAGAATTCTCTTGACAACGTCTTATATAAATCTAATGATAAAAAAAATGAACAAGTATAAATTAACTGGAAACAAAAAGATGTTGATTGATGAAGATGTGCTCTGAAATCCGTCCATGTATGAAGAATATTCAGAGTGTTATCTCTATTTCTGGGACTTTCTTGTGAAATGGAGGGGGGTTTTGGGTAGGGGGGCTATGGAGGTGGGGAAGTTTGGCCAGCATTGTATTCAGTGGCTGGTGGCATTTTTTTTTTTTTTTGCATGCTTGTTCACCAAAGTGACAGGATGAGTTTTACTTTTAAATCAGGACGTTATTATCATTGTTTTTAATAAATGAAAGATTTTTCTTTCTTTGTCTTCACCATACCTGGTCAATTTCCTTTCGTGATTACTCAGTTTTTCTGATGACCTTCCTTCCAATGATGGCTGCATGCACAGTACTATATCTGATCAGCCTTGAGCTTTTGAGCTCATTAAGAAGAACATTTTAATCATCAGAAGTCTTTTATCAGTTCTGTGCCCACTTGCTGAGCTGTGGCAGGCTGTTCTACCGTAGTAGATTAGACATGCATCGCTGTAATTTGACCCTCAGGAGTTTCATTTATATCTTATATACCCAAGGCCTGCAATAACATTTTAAAGAATGCATTACCTTCTAGTCAGCTTACAAAATGAATCATGTATAATGTAAATTTATTCTTCATATTTGTATTATTGGAATGATATGGTGACATAGTGGCATGTATTGCTGCCTCCCGGTTCTGTTGTCCTAGTTTTGAATCCTGTGCCCAATTACTGTCTTGGAGGATTTTGCACATTTTCACCATGTTTGTGGAGTGTTTTTCTCTGGATACTCAGATTTTCCTTAAGCATCCCAAATACTGTATGTGCAGGTTAGGTTCATTGCTAACCCCCATATGTTTGTGTGTGTGAATGGATCCTGTGATTTTCTGTCATTGTATTATGGCTTGGTTCCTGTCTTGCACTTGATGCTACTGGGATAGACTATGGCCCCTATTATCCTGAATTGGATTAAGCAGGTATGTTAATATGATTATTGGTATTGTGGCCTGAAAGGGGTGCACAGATTCCCAAACCCAACACAGACAAAGGACACAAGTTAAGACAGACACATTTTGATTTTCACTCATTTCCCACCTGCTCAGAACAATTCAAAAGCAGAATAAACAGCAACCAATTTGCCTTTTCTTCTTTCTATTTCCTTCTCTCTCTTCTCAGTTACCTCCACTCCTCCGGGCAAGCTTTGTCTTACTCCTTCCGACTCCGGCTCCTGGAGCCGTACCCGGGAGTAATTCCTGTGGCCCATTAGCATGATCCAGAAATACTTCCAGGTGAGGGTGAAGCCAAATGTAATAGGACTCTGCGGCCCCTGTAGCACCCCCTGGTGGTACCCTTAGAACCCTGTAGAAATCCAAAACACTGCTGCAACCCCGCTGGGCTGCCATCTGTTGATCCGGGGAAGATAATGTCCTGAGCCTGCTCTCTCCCCTGGTCCTCACACCATAAAGGTGTCCTGGCCAGGTAAGGGTGCGGCCATTCGTCATAGTATCCTATATGTGGAGGCAGAAATTAATAGCTTCACTCTGAAGAGAAATATATGACAAGTTTTAAAAATAAGCCTATCCATATATCCATTCATCCATTATCTTTAATCTGATTTAATTTAATCTGATTCAGCACATATTTGGGTGTTCAGCATAAAACAGTTATTGATGGAATGGTGGTCCATCACAGGGCACACTCACTCACACAGCCCTGATTTAAAATCTTCTCAAATGAAGAGTTTTAACAAAGCACAACTGGATGATGGGGTATGAGATATGGATTATGCAAGATGAAACTACACAGTGTCTTTAAAAATATTCACCCATTGGAAGTATTCTCCATTTCTTGTTATACAAAATTGAATCACAGTGTATTTCCTTAGGCTATTTTGACACTGATGAACAGAAAAAGACTATGCAATGACAAAGTAAAAACAGATCTACTGTAAAGTGATCTAAATGAATTACAAATATAAAACTCAGTCAGTAGTCAAAGGCAAGTGCATTGGTGGACTGATTTCTGGCTCCTGAAATGGGCTATAGGGACATGGAATGTAACCTCTGTGGCAGGGAAAGAACTCAAGCTAATGCAGGAAGTGGAGAGGTACTGAGTGTGTTCCTACTTTAGTGGGATCACACTTCTCAGCCTTCTTGGGAAGACCCGTGCCATGTTTCTGGAAAGGAGGGTCTGGCTGGTAGCCAGAACATGGATTCAGGAAGAACAATGATGAACACTGAACCAGTTTTTACACTCATGAGGATTCTGGAGGGTTCATGGGAGTATGCCCATGCCCAACGAGTCTACAGGAGTTTTGTAAACTTGAAAAAGAATATAACCACGTCCAGGGTGTCCTATGGGGTGTGCTTCGGGAGTAAGGCATACCAGGACTGCTGTTGGTTATTTGGCTCATGTAAAATTTGGTTCAAATAGCTGGTAGTAAGTCAGACTTGTTCCTGGTGAGTGTGGGACTCGGGGTTGCCGATTCTATTTGTGATTTTTATGGACAGAATTTCTAGGCGCAGTCAAATAGTGAAGAGGATCCAGTTCAGTGACCTTAGGATCTCATCTCTGTCTTTTGCAGACGACGTTGTCCTGCTGTGTTCATTGAGCTGTGATCTCCAACGTGCACAGGGGTAATTTGCAGCTGAGTGTGAAGTGGTCAAGATGATGATCAGCACCTCTGAGTCTGAGGTTCTCAGCTGGAAAAAGGTGCAATACTCACCTATTGTCACAAGCTGTTGTGATGTGAGATTTTGCATATAACTTGATAAATGTTTTGTATGTCTTTATTTATAATTTAGGCAAACCAATGTAATTTAGAGGTTCGTGTTTGCCCCCCCATTTACCCCCTTTTAAGACTGTGTCTTTGTAATTTTATGACAGGATTTGGGGGGATGTGTCTTAAACCAGTTTGATGAGTATTTCTCTGCTAAAGTCTTTGAACCCCCTGCAAGGAAGCCAGGATGTTTAACATATGGTTTTGGGGCAGGAGATAAGATGATCTATTCCACCCATTGGTCTGAGATATGGCTGTCTGGATTGGCTGGAGGGTTTGGACAGAAAACCTATAAATTTGCTTGCTCAACCACATTCTGTCTCTCTAACCAACATATGATGAAGAAGCATCTCTCTTGCTAACCTGTGATGATGAAGACAACACAATGAAGAGCACAGCTCAGCAGCCATATTGAACAGACATGTGGCTGAAAGCTGAGCACCAACGATGCCTTAACTAGAGACATTTTAAGTAACTACAAGTCTGTGTGCCACCTGAATTACACATCACCATTTTATCAGGTTGTATGGTTGCCAATATTCAAATGTACTTTGCATTTTGTTATTATTTATGAATATTATCAGTAATACAATTTTTTATGTGTAACTTAACTCCTGCTTGTCTTTTTACTGCATCTAATTGCCTGAGGTTATAGATATAGAAGGGAAGGTGGGGATAAGTTATATACAGTAGTACGTCTGTGAGATTAGGCATTCTAAGGCTACATATTAATAATACAATAGGGGAAAGTAGAGCAATATATATATTACTCTACCAAGATAAAACACAAGCTTTGGGTAGTAACTGAAAGAACTAGATCATGGATACAAGTGGTAGAAATGAGCTACCTTCTCAGGGTGTCTGGACTCTTCCTTAGAGATACAGTAAGGAATGCAGGCAATCAGCAGGAGTTCAAAGTAGAGCCGCTAGTTCTCTGCATCAAAATGAGCCAGTTTATGTGATTTAGATGCCTCCTGAATGCTTCCCTGGGGCGGTGTTTCTACCATATCCAAATGGGGGAAGACCTTGGGGAACACCGTACAGTATATACATTAAAAGAGGGAGGTGTTGGGAGTATACACTGATACAGCGCATTGCCACACAACCCCCAATCCCGCCCCCCCATACACACACACCCCCCACACACACACACAATGAACCACCTCAGAATCCTAAATTAGGACACAAGCAAGTGACGAATCAGCACCACCATAGTTTGAATGGAGTGGAACAATGTGAATTTTTTTTACAGTGGCTGGAGTGCAAATCCTGCCACCAACCTCCATGTTTTCTCTGCAAGTTGGAGGACCTGCTCACAGGGCTTGATGCAGGATAACATTATAACCAGGGCGGAGCAATTACAGATTAGATTTCCCAGCTGGCCAGGAAACTCCTCCGTATCCACCAAAGGAGTTGGAAGAGTTGGAAGGCAAAAGGGACATCTGGGCATCTTTGCTTAGTCTGCTGCCCTCATGAGCTGAACCTGAATAAGTCGAAGCTAGGAAACATAATGAAAACATTGCTTCTGCCTTAGTTGAAACTGGGAATAATAATGTGGAAAATATTACATGGTTGGACCACATAGGGTTTAATACACAAAACCTACCCTGACATTGGATTTTACTGTGAAAGTAATTACAGTGCCATTAGTCATACCGTCTGCTTAACTCCACAGTCACCTGAAGCTGTTTTCACTCGACCCGTCTCATTATTTAAACAGCTTCCTTACACTTCATTAACACTGTATTGTTGACTCAGCTTTCAGTTGGTGTGATTTGTGAGTTCTGCATTGTTTGTTTCTCATCTTCATAACCTTTTGATCTTTCAATTTTACTTTCCCTTAGCCTCTTAGCTCGGGCACGTTTCAAAGTAGGTAAAAAGTCCTAACTGGCTCACAAATCTCAGAGTGACACAAATTTGGTTCTATTGTTAGGAGTAGAAGGAAAAGCATTTTATCAATTTTCCAAATTTAGGAAACCATTCCTGACTTCACCTGGATTTAGGAGAGCTTATGAGATGTCCTTACTCAATGGGAGCTGTCAGAAGATGGTTCTTTGACCTTTAATTTAATTAAAGCCTTTATAAAATAGTTTAATTATTTTTTAAGGTCAATGAAAATGTATACAAAAACAGAATAAAAAGACAAATCATGACAACTGAGGCCAATTGCAACATTTTATTTCCACCTGTTCAAAACTGGAGGATAAGCAGGGGAACAAAATGCAATTCAGCTGTGGAGTGGCTGCTTCTAATTCTGATTGTATTAATGGTCCAAGTTTCTACAAGAAAACTCACACCAAAAACAAAAAAGGTATCAAGGTATCAAGGGAAATTCAATACACTCAATAATTAGTTTTTATAATGCCAAAACAATATTTCTTAGCAGAAATTTTTAATTTCTTACAATTTCTCATTGGTCTCTAAAAATAACCTGAAACTTTATATTGTGAGTTTTACAGGTCAAAGAGTCAGGTTGTCATATTGATTTTTAAGTTTATTCACTTTTTTAAATTCATCACTTTTTTCCTGTATTTTTTGTGACTTGTGCTTGCTTGATTTTCAGAAGACTGAAAGGTGAGATGATGGGGAAGTGTGTGACACGTGACGTCATTATCAAAATGGTATAAATGTCAGCATGGCTTGCTTCCTGGCTGATCAACTCTTGACGGTACTTACATTGTTAGTGTTACTGTTTGGGCTTTTAAAATAGCCTGGACTCTGGACTAAGATCTATGTGCAATGTTTTGGCTTAGGCTTTATTCAATATTTAAGTGTCAGACACTTTTGCTACGTTTCTCCACTTATGATTTTTGTTTTGTGTCCTGGGCAATCTTGTCACACCAGTTTTGACGTTGGCTAGGTATTAAATTTCAATCCATCATCTGATTCTATCTCGTTTTAAAATGATTGCTGCCATGTGCTGTTAGTACACCCATGTCGGGCACCAGTCTGTTGAAGGCTCCACTCTTGAATTCACCCAAAGGAGACCTATTTAGAATTGACAATTAACCTTTCATGATTTCAGGATACATTTTTTTTCAGTTAGAGCAGTGACAGTGAAGAAGAGGTAAGAATTGGATCGGCCCTTGTTGTTGACTCCTCCATCTAAAGGTAAATTAATTTGGATTCATGTTTTCATATCAAAAGCATTAGCATCACTGAGTCAGAGCTTCAGCTTCAGTTCTTTAGTGTGGTTTTATGTTTGTAGGGGTTTTTTGATGGTGTAAGAAAACACAAGAGAAACTCAAAGGGTTGAGTCCTAAACATTGATTGAAATGCACTATTGTATTCTGGGGTTCCCTTAGTGCTCCATTGTTGGTGGAACACTGAAATTTTACTTGTGCAATCTAATAAGCTACACTTAATGTTAACACCCATGATGTGAATAACTTAAGTTGACCAATCACATCACACATGAATACGCAAATGAAAGCCACACCAGCTCGTATGTCAGGCCAGCATCATGAAAACTGGCCACTGTTCATGACAAACTCACTCAACATAGCAGTGCTGATGCTCGATTCAACAACTTATAAACCTGTGCACAAAATATCATCATCATTGTTCTGTTTGTATTGTTTTATTTATTTGTTTTTAAGTTAATCTAAAGTTTACAAGTAGAGTACTTTGTTTTTGTTATTTCATTTCAGAGCAGATTTAGGCTAAACAAAACATCATTAACAGCAGCCTACCACAGAGCAGCACTGAAAGTCAGGGTAGGTAAGAGCACATGCATTTAAAGGAGGTCACTGTGAAAATTAAAGAAAAGACCTTCTTCCGAGTGACCCTTGTATTTGAGTTTATTTTGTTGCAAACCCAGTAATTAGCACCGAGTCATTTATAGCACCATAACCTGCTTTTTGCAGTTTATGAAAATGTATGTCTTCAAATGACATCAAAATCCTATCTTTGCTGATTTTTAAAGGATGGCACTGGAAGAGGAGTTAAGGACAATGTCATGTAATGTTGTAGTGGGGCTACGTAAAATGTCAATCATGTATTTTTAATGTTTGTAAGTGACCTTCTTTTATGTATAAAATGTATATCTACCTGAAAAAGAGTGTTCTCGCTGCTTCGCCAAGGATGTCACCCAACACTGCAATTAACCGTTTAGGAGATGGAGTTTCCTGTTTAGTCCTGGGGTTGTGTATGTTATAAGCTAAGACTGCATTTTCAAAAGAGGAAGAAGGAAAAAGAGGAAAGGAAGCAGAAGATGATCGTGATCCACCACATCAAGCACTGCTACTCATCAAAGGCATCCACAGATCATCATTGCTTTTCCAGTTGCACACGGCAATAAGGTAGACACTTTCATTATCCGTTTCCCAGGGTTGTTAGACTGCTAAACTAGAGTCATTGGTGAGACTGTGTTGATTTACACTTCAAAATAGCACTTTTTGAATTCAGGTGTTCTATCATTTTCATTATTTGGGACCTGCTCAGCTTTCATCCATTTCTCATCTCCACAGTTTTTGTGCTTTCACTTTTACACATTCACTTTTCTTGTGATTGCAGTATATTTGTGACTAACTCAGAACAGGAAATATAAAGAAAACAAAATTCTGAGTTCCACCCTCTGCCAAGCCTCCATGTGTCTCAGTCATCTGCTCCAGCAATCACAAACTTAATCTTTTTTTTAAACTTATTTTTATTAATTTTATTGCACTCCATACAAAGCAATCAAGTTTTTACAAAAAGAAAAATAGAATTAAGAACAGATCGATCCCCACCCTTGAGAGAGAGAGCAAGCCAAATGGCATAAAAATTTTACAGCTTTTAAACATACCTAAATTAATAAATTCTCTATGCTTCATGAACTTATTTTAAAATATTACTGATTAGATCCTGCCATGTTTTGAAAAACGTCTGTACGGATCCTCTAACTGAGTATTTGATTTTTTCCAATTTCAAATAATATAACACATCAGTTTCCCACTGACTTAAAAGAGGAGAGTTTGGATTCTTCCAGTTTATCAGAATAAGTCTGCGTGCCAAAAGTGTAGTGAATGCAATCACAATTTGTTTGTCTTTCTCCACTTTAAGCCCTCTGGAAGAACCCCAAACACAGCTGTTAATGGGTTAGGAGGGATTGTGAGTCCAAGGCTATCTGAAAGGTAATTAAAAATTTTTGTCCAGAAGAATGTTAATTTGGTGCAGGCCCAGAACATGTGACCTAGTGAGGCTGGAACTAGTTTGCAGCGTTCACAGGTTGGATCATGCCCTGGATACATTTTGGAGAGTTTTAGTTGAGACAGATGTGCTCGATAAATAATTTTAAGTTGTATAATTGTATGCTTTGCGCATATGGAGCTCGAGTGAATTCTCTGCATTGCTACTTTCCACTCCTCTTCTGATATATTAATTGAGAGATCTTTTTCCCAGTGTCCTCTTGGATCTTTGAAAGGGAGGGGTTGTAAAATGATTTTATATATTGCAGAGATGGAGTCTAAGTCCTTGAGATTGAGCAATATTTTTTCCAGCATGGATGAGGGTGCAAGATGAGGAAAATCTGGAAGGTTCTGTTTAACAAAGTTCCTGATTTGAAGATAGTGAAAGAAATGTGTAGCTGGAATGTTAAATTTGGAATGTAATTGTTCATAATGAAGCAAAGACGTTGTCTATATAAAGATCTCTAAGCAAGTTAATTCCAAATTTTTTCCAGATATTAAAAACTGCATATGTTTGTGAAGGTTGAAAGAGATGGTTCTCTTGCAGAGGTGCCACAGATAGAAGCTTCTCCGTCTTAAAATGCTTTCTACATTGGTTCCAGATTCTAAGTGAGTGGAGCACAATTGGGTTATTTGTATATTGCCGATAGCGTGTGTTTATTGGAGCGCATAGCAGGGAATACAAAGAAGTACTGCAGGATTTTACTTCTATTGTGGTCCAAGCCTGTGTATGTTCTTCTATTTGTGTCCAGGTTCTTATCGCCTGTATATTTGCTGCCCAGTAATAAAACTGGAAGTTAGGTAGAGCCATGCCACCTTCTGCCTTTTGTCTTTGTAGGGTCGCTCTTTTGATGCGTCTTTTATTTTCTCGCTTGTCACTTCCCCCTTACTTTCATGTCACAAACGTCTGACGCCTCACGCATTGCTGATACTAACATTTCATATTTTTCTCATTCAGCTTCCAGACTTAGCCTTTTAATGTGCATCCTCTTATTTTTTTCATGTTCATGTCTCAAGGATCTACCACTTCTCTATCTCCCAAAGATGTGATTTGCCTTACATCACCTGATTTAAATGTTTCCATCTTCATTCCTTTATTCTTGAGCAAAGTGTTTGCAGTTAACCAGTACTTCACCAATGTACACTATCCTGTCATCCCCAGTGGTCATCACATTAAAGCTGAGGCCACCATTGACATGGCCATTAAGAATGTTCATGACAGCAGTGGGCCCTAGGGTGCTGCTTTTACCAGGAATAAAAATAGAAATTATCAACTTACATGAAAAATCAGCACTGTTGGGTTTCATGGGTACTGTCAGGTGGTGCTTTAGGGACTGCGGAGCCCAAGTTTTTTGGAAGTGCTTCCAGACAATGCAAATGGAGTACTCCAAGGAGTAGGATAAAAGAAGAGCCAGAGTCAGGAAGTGGAGGACAAAACTTACTAGAGGAGGAGTGGAGGTGGAAGGTAGAGACAGAGAGAAAGAAGAGAAGGTAAAGACAAGTGTTTGGTGCTTTACCACTGTGTTTATTTGCACTTTGGACTGTGTACTTTGTTGGGCAGGTGGGAACGCTTCTTGGCTAGACAGACAGACTGAGCTGAGAAAGATGTGCAACAGGTTAGGGTGATAAAGAGTAAAGATGGAAACATATTCACAGGTGAGGAGGGTGTGTTGAGTAGATGGAAAGAGTACTTTGAGAGGCTGATGGATGAAGAGAATGAGAGAGTGAGAAGGTTGAATAGTGGCAATAGTAAATCAGAAAGTGCAGCGGATTAGCAAGGATAATATAAGGACAGCTATGAAGAGGATGAAGAATGGAAAGGCTGTTGGTCTAGATGGCATACCTGTGGAAGCATGGAAGTGTTTAGGACAATGCAGTGGAGTTTTTAACCAGATTGTTTAATGGAATCTTGGAAAGTGAGAGGATGCCTGAGGAGAGGAGAAGAAGTGTACTGGTACCGATTTTTAAGAATAAGGAGGATGTGCAGAGCTGTAGCAACTACAGAAGGATTAAATTATTGAGCCACAGCATGATGTTATGGGAAATAGTAGTGTAAGATAGGTTAAGAAGGGATGTGATGATTAGTGAGCAGCAGTATGGTTTCATGCCAGTTTAAAGCACCACAGAGGCAATGTCTGCTCTGAGGGTGTTGATGGTGAAGTATAAAGAAGGACAGAAGGAGTTGCATTGCGTCTTTGTGGAACTGGAGAAAGCATATGACAGGATGCCTAGAGAGGAGTTGTGGTATTGTATGAAGAAGTTGGGAGTTGGAGAGAAGTATGTAAGAGGGGTAAAGGATATGTACGAGGGAAGTGTGACAGTGGTGAGATCTGTGGTAGGAGTGACAGATGCATTTAACGTGGAGGTGAGATTATATCGGGGTCAGCTCTTGCTGTTTCTTATTTGCAGTGGTGATGGACAGGTTGACAGACAAGATTAGACATGAGTCCCCATGGACTATGTTGTTTGCTGATGACATTGCGGCCTATAACAAGAGTAGGGAGCAGGTTGAGGAGATTCCTGTTCTAGAGAGGAGAGGAATGAAGGTCAGTAGGGACAAGACAGACCTATACATACGTGTGAATGAGAGGGGGGTCAGTTGAATGGTAAGGATGCAGGGAGCAGAGTTGGCGAATGTGAATGAGTTTAAATACTTGGAATCAACAGTGCAGAGTAATGGCGATTGTGGAAGAGAGGTGAAGAAGAGAGTGCAGGCAGGATCAAATGGGTGGAGAAGAGTGTCAGGAGTGATTTGTGACAGATGGGTATCAGCAAGAGTGAAGAGGAAGCTCTACGGGACGGTAGTGAGACCAGCTATGTTATATGGGTTGGAGATGGTGTCACTGACCAAAAACAGAAGACAGAGCTGGAGGAAGCAGAGTTAAAGATACTAAGATTTTCATTGGGTGTGACAAGGATGGGCAGGATTAGAAATGAGTACATAAGAAGGTTAGCTCAGGTGGACAGTATGGAGACATATTCAGTGAGTCAGATTGCGTTGGTTTGGACATGTGCAGAGGAAAGATGTTGGTTATACTGGGAAAAGGATGCTGAGGATAGAGCTGCCAGGCAAGAGGAAAAAAGGAAGGCCTAATAGAAGGTTTATGAATGTGGTGAGAGAAGACATGCAGGTCATGGGTGTAACAGAACAAGATGCAGAGGAGAGAAATGTATGGAAAAAGGTGATCCTTTGTGGCAACCCCTTGTAGGAGCAACCGAAAGAAAAAGAAGCTTAATCTTTTTTGTTAAATACCAGTGAACAGAGTGATGTAAACATAGGTGTATTGAGGAGGATTTTAAGTTTGAAAAATATCTCTGTGTTACAACAGTACCAAAGGATTACTCATAGACAGAATTATTAGTCATGCCACTCTCTTATCCTGCCTGAAATAAAGCCTTGGCTACACCCCTGGAAGGAAAAAGTGTAAAGACACACTCACTGGCCAGTTTATCAGGTACACTCAGACATGCTAGGATGATGATGGCAGACTTGCTGGTTCCAGAATTTCAGAAAGAGCTGCCCTCATAGGATTTTATCACACTACAATCTGTAGAATTAATGGAATGTGGTGCATCACACACAAAAATATTCAGTAAACATAGTTCTGTGGGCAGGAATATCTTCATAATGAAAGTGGTCAGAAGAAAAACACAGACTTGATCAAGCCAAGAGAAATGCTATGAATAATCAGTCTTTACAACAGTGGGACAGGACACACTGTCCATATTATCAGCTCAAGCTGGTTTTACGAACATCATGGTGACTTCAGCTTACTCAGGTGATCTCCAGCATCCACAGATCTCAATCTAGCACTACAACTTTTGTATGAGATGGAATGGAAGGTTGGCAGCAAGTACAGAAGTTATTAAGTCAGCAGGGCTCACAGTTTCCCAGGAATGTTCAAGTCAGTGACTCATGGATTTACACTGCTCTTGAAGCAAATAATTATCCCATTTTGTACAAAGCAGGTGTATCTAGTAAAGTAGTCTAGATACTGTCAAGATAGATGCAAAGTGTTTTTCTTAAAATCTGAAACATTCTAATATTTTAATGAAAGTGGATTAAACTGCTGATTTGCTGATGGCACCTGGGATGGGAAAGTACTCAGCAAAGACCTGGGAATTGTACTTATTCGATATATAAAGCTGTCTCTCCAGATGGTGACCAATGAAGGTGAAGCATGAGGATAACATAAACAGACCTCAGATAAGAATAATCTGATAAATGACTGCATGACATTTTAGTGAGGGAGAGGAGGAAGACAAGAGAATGGATGAGAAGAATGATTACTTTGTATGTATTAACAGGCCAGTAAACAAAAGCTAAAGAATATCAGATGAAGATGAGCACTAGAACAAAAGGCTGAGAAGATGTGCAGAAAACATGAAAAGAGTGAGTGTCACCACCAAAGGTGCCAAAGAAGGGGTACAGAATGAGAAGAAGTTTCAGGTAATTGACTAACAAGGCTAAATTAAGAAAATGGCGGTTAACCTGTTGCTGTACTTACAGCTACATTTTGAGATTTATCTTGCAAGAGATTAAAGGGAGCAGAATATTGCTCTCTTAACTGGGGCCTAAGAAATGTTATTAATGTCCCCAGACATATTCTACTAGAGGTGAAGAGCCTAAACACATTTTGCTCCACAGACACATTGATCTTTACCTCTGGTAATATGTGGCAGCCACAGTACAGGCTATCTCTGTTTCACACTGAAGCAGAAGATGAGTTGTAGGATCAGAGGAGGTGAAAAGAGCTTTATTGTGGTTATGTTACATAAGAGTTCTGTAAACCACGTAGAGAAAGAAAATAAATTGTAGGATCAATGGAGAAGAAAAGCTTGACTATGGTTATTTCACAACTTCTGTAAATCAGTTTTGAGAAAGAAAATTAAGCAAGTGGTTATGTTTCATGGACATCAATAAGCCAGGACAAAAAACTGAATGTGCCAACAACAGGGTTGTGGATACCAGATTTGGCTTTCTGAATTACTTTACAGAGAAACCAGGGATAAGGGATGAAGGGAAAAGCTGAGAAGATGATACGCAGATCTAAAGATTGCTTCATCAGCCAAAGAACACTTAGAGGTTTATCAGGTTGGCATCATAGCTCATGATAGTTGGGCTGCCTGTTAGTCTGAAAGTTGATCACCCCTTTAAGATTTGCACATCCTGATATAAGACAGTTTAGGCTAATAAAATTATTTCTCTGTCTGTCACTGACAAAACTGAGTCATTCCTCCTGTTCTCACACATACACTGGTGCTGCACTTCACATCAGCTCATTTTCTCTTCATCTCGCCATAAATAACTGACGGCTCATCTGTCACTCGAGTTTGGGGCTCGCCCCCAACTCTGTTTATAAATTTGAGTCGACAGTCTACATGTTAACAGTTAAAAGAGAAAGAATTACAAATAAGTTACCTCACAAGCTATATCACAAATTTAAGAGAGTGCTGTTAAATGCTTTGGATCCTGTCGACGTGGACACCTTCAAAAGGGATGGGGTCAGACAGTCAGTAGTGCCATGAGAACTCCCTGCGCAGAAGAAGAGTTAGAAGAGGCTTAGGAAAAGGTATTGGAAATTGTTTTAAGTCAAAGACTCACCTGTCATTTTATTTTATTCTCCAACAGATTATTTATGCATGATAGTTGTGACTGCCAAAGGGCATTGCAGCACCCCAAACTCCAGTCACAACTGCATGGTCAAAAGTCTCAGGTTTAATTAAAATGTTTTTTCACAATTATAATATCTTATAAAGACTTATTTTCAAAAGTATTCTCTCTTTCCTTCCTCCATTTTTCCCAGGTGAGATTTGTCCTCTTGCACCTGACTCCAACTCATCTGGTTAAGGCAGAGTGGTTCCTTTTATACCCAACCTGCGAGTACAGTTGATGCCAGGGCATAGCCTGTAGGAAGCATTTCCAGGTCAAGCAGAGGACCCTTAAAGTAGAATTCATGATTCCCACAGCACAACCTGCTAGCACCCAGGCTCCCAAAAGGGCAGCTCCATGGCACCACAATTCCCAGCATACCCTGTAGGTGTCTGATTGGGTACCGATATCCAGGAATGTTGCAATGTAGCATATCGGGGGACCAGATTACCAGGTCTGTCAATTAAATTGGCCTCTCGGTTGGGTAAGGCTCTTTGTTTCATCCAAGTACATGATGCCAGTTTACCAAATTTCACATGGGTATCTCCTGCTAGCTTCCTGGCCAAAGTATGCCATTCTTCACCCTACTCCTTTTTTGTGTGATGGGCTGACCTCCCAGCTAGATAAGAAACCTTGACCCATTGCAGCCAGGAATGCCTACCCAACCCTAGTGTCTATCACAAAGTATTCATTAAGTGTGTAGCTCAAAACAATTTTGAGTTATCTTCTACAACTTCAGGCCCAGGAATTAAAAGGTCTATTCTCAGATATTGCTGGAATGCAGTTAAATGTGTGGTTGTAGTCAAGTTTCCATCAGACTGACCATTTCATGCTTCTAGTTTTTTTCTTGTTAGAATGGCAGTGAATTGCCTTTCTTAAAAAGCAGCCTCACCCTGCCAATCATAAGAGAATACAAGGTAAATTGTATCTATCCATTGGGAACTTTGCAGCCCGGATCAAAGACAAACGCTAAAGACACAAGCACTAGCATGCTTTACTTTACTTTACTTTCGTTTCTTCTTCATTCTCTCTCACTCTCTCTATCTGTCTTTCTTTCTCCTCCACTCTCCATCTGGCAGGCTTTGTCCTCCTCCTCCTCCTCCCAACTCTGGCTCTCACACTAGTGTCTGCTGGCCCCTTATATAGGGCACCCAGAAGTGCTCCAGGTGTCTGATGATGTGTTTCCGGCAGCACTGTGTGTACTGCTCCTCTCCAGGGCTCAGCAGTAATTGTAGCACCACCTGGCGGTGCCCGCGGATCCCCACAGGGCTGTACCAAACTCCAACTCCCATGAAGCCCAGTGGGAGTTTGAGACACGGCTGCAACACAGGGGGGCTGCCATCTAATGTTTTGGGGGAGATAATGCTCTAGCCACACTTGCTCCCCCAGTGCTCCCAGCGTGGAGGCGTCCTGGCCGGGCAAGGGCCCCGGCCGTCCGTCACACCATATACAGGTACTAATTTGTCAGTCACATTCAGGCTGTGTCCCTACAGATGGCATTAGGTGTAAATTGTCCTAATTTTAATTCATTCATTTCCAGGCTGGCTCAATCCTGCATAGGGTTCCAGGTAGGAGCTAAGCTGAGAGGGCTTCACTTCACACATTGGCAGCAGACATGACAGCAGAGAGTTGCCTTCCCTGGCAGTGGAGGTGTAGATTTATGTCTATTTTTTTCTTCCATAACTTTGCTTTCTTTCTGCTTTATTTTACAGATGTTGGAAATGTAGTAATTTAAGTACAGCAGGGCAGATTAATGGCACAGTAGAGCTGCAATTAAACCCCAGTTGCAGTACCTTCTGTGTGTAGTTGTCAAATTCTGTTGATGTTTGCATGGATTCATTCTGCTCTCTTTCTACCCTTCAAAGATAAGCAGTTTGCTGCACTGGTGACATTAAATGGGCCCAGTGTGAATGCCCTGTAATGGACTTTCGCCCCATGCTGGTTTGGGTTTCGCTTTGTGCATGCTGCTACTTGGATAAACTCCAGTTCTGCAGAAATCCTGCCCTGGCAAAAGCAGGTTAAATACAGGGAGGGCTGGATGATTATGCAGCATATCAGAAGTCTGCTAGGAGGAAAATATTTTTGTCACTGTACCTTTTAAGATATTTAGATTTTATTAATTCTACAGTTGATTACACACAGAGGCTAAATAAGTTGTTGCATTTCAATATGCAGTTGGGAGGAGGATAGTTGCAATGTCAAATGCTTCAGCAAGCATGTCACTCTCACAAAGAGCTCTCATTTATATGAGTCATCCTGGAAAGAGTGTTGGTCAGGCTGGTCCTATCTTTCTCACTTCTCTCTCTCTCTCTGTAGCTTGAAACTGAACTTCTGGATCATTGAAGACAAAGGGATAATCTTCAAGGAAGACTTTTTGTGTTAAGTCTGGAGTAGCTGCTTCTTTAGAGAATATAACAACATAAGAAATGTTACAAACCAAGGAGACCTTTCAATCCATCAAGCTTATTTGTTTGGATAATAGCTAAAACATAGGTAGTATGTTCCAGATTTCCACACCTGTTTGAGTAAAGAAGAACTTCCTGGCTTCAGTCCTCCTCTCTTCTCCTTAATTTCCTTAGTATGCGTTTTGCCTTTCAGTTGAAAGAATCCTTCGACTTTGTCAAAGCCTTTGAGGATTTTGAATACCTGGATTGGGTCCCACTGCTGTCTCCTCTGTTTGAGACTAAACTTGTCTCTCTATTATATAAAAAAATCTTGGGACAAGACAAGACTTTCTCAGAGAGACACTTTCACATCCCACGAGACAAAGAGTAGATGACAAAGTAGAATGTCGTAAAGAATTCAAAAACATTGTCATGATACACATGCAGAACAGGTTGGATATAATTGAAATACAAAAATTTGAAAGTCTCCAAAAAATGATAGTAAAGATCGTATTAGTGCAAACAAACGGAAATTATTACTCAGTGAAATAACAGAACAGTGAAAAGCGATTGAATATATTGTTCAGATTTAAATTTTAAGTCGGAGACTTGTAGATCATCTAATTCGTGTTGCCATCAGGGAAAGTAGTGTTTCTTGCCAATGAAGAGGCCTGTCTGCGAGAATTAAAAGATTTGTTGTTTTGTGAAAATGAAATCCACACACACTGTCACACTTGGGTCACAGAGTTGCACAGATACATAGGAGATTTTAGAGACAGAAATGTAATTCAGACACTTCAAACAAAAATAAGTCTCTTTCAGGAGTGAATTGAGCTCCTTGTGTAGTCGAAGGGGAGAGTTCTGTCTCTCAATTAACTACTATTATCCTAGCATTTCCACCCATCTGTTATCTTGGGCGTGGCCGGTCGGGTCGGTGCTGACCCGTGTCCTAAATCAGCCTCCCTCAACCCTCAAACATTTTTTTATCATCCAGTTTGTTTCCTTACCTCTTGGTTACCTTGTTAGGCTTCCTTATCCATGATAAAATTTTAAAATTTGGTTTTAAAATTTTTGGTGTGGCCCTCTGAAGATGAGACGTATGATGTCAATAAAACGGCCCAGTCCAAAAAAATTGGTAAAATAAACCTCAGGAGAATTATACAAATAAATCAAAGGTTTATATGTTACCTGACTATTACTGAGGGGTATTAGAACACAACTGTAAAAAAAAAAAAAAATTACAATTTTTATTTTAATAATATTACTATCAATATCAATATTATTAATATTAGTAACATCTGTGGTGTTAGGGTCGGTTTTGACCCATATATATTTACTTCAAGAAGGCAAAAAAAGTATTTTTTTTTCCAAAAGTTGAACTTTAATTCAATCACAAAGACAAAGCCAAACAAGTAAGACAAAATAAAATACAAAATAAATTACAAAATGTAGATCAAACAAACAATCAAACCAATAGAATTAGTAGTACGGTGGTAGGGTGGTAGCTCTCCAGGAGCAGGATTGCTACTGTATGTTTACACTATGTGCAAGTAGGACAGTAAGTGACATTTTAGTGTGCTCTTTGCAAATATATTTCTTGCATTTGGCACACATGGAATTGGTTTTTCTGTCCTTGCTGCTTGGGCAGACCTGACAGCTTTCTTTTGGAATCCGGCAGCCTCTCTGGGTCTGGGTCTGTGGCTGTGGCAGGGCTGGCTAAAGGGAAGGATGCTGGTGCTGAAGCTCTTCGTCTTCCTGCTGACGTGGACGGAGTGCTTGCCGTGGTCTGCAGCTCTCTGACCACAGCTGCAGCGGCTGGGTCTCGGGGGACCCGTTCCCTTTTTTCAATGTGTCCCTTTATAAGAGAATCCCCTAGTTCTTGGAGAAACATTCTTTGCCTTTGATTCTTCCCTGCATTCCACCCTTGGTGGATTTGGGTCCACAACACAAATCCGTTGTAGGCTGACACATCCAGCATATTTGTAGAACAATACCACTGGCCATCTCCTGGTCATGCGCTGGCATGTATAGGTGGCAGTCAGCTTGTCCAGGTTGTCCACCCCTCCTTTGTTTTTATTGTAATCCAAAATAATGATGGGCTTTTTCTCTTTTGCTGATGACACAGCAGTGTCTTTGTAGAGTGTGGACATGAGTATCACACTCCGGTTTTTTTTTGGACAATATAACACAATAGTGGTTGTGTCTGTAAAGGCAAATTTTGAAGACAGTGGTGCCCTGTTCTTCAAATTCACAATTTCAGCGGGCAGCTCGGGTTTATTTTTTTTGATAGTGCCCACCATGGTGAGCTTTCGCCTCAGAAGTTCCTGTCCAAGATCAAAACTTGTAAAAAAATTGTCACATGTAATATTGTGTCCGCAGTCCAGTTGTCAAGTCGAGGACTACACGTCTTCCCTGGTTCCTCTCAGGGATGCCACTTTCAGGTTTTCCTGTGTAAATTTGCATGTTCCAAGCATAGCTTGTTCTTGCATCACAGGCTGCCCAGATTTTTATCCCGTATTTGGCTGGCTTATTGGGCATGTATTGCCGGAAAGGGCATCTTCCCCGGAAAGGCACAAGGCGCCGTCTCACGGTAACCTCTGGCCCTGGATTGAACATCAAAGGCAGGCGCTGCACCCATCTCTCCCAGACATCCCTTATGGGAGCAAGCTTGTCACGTCTTGCTCTCATGTCTCGGTTGTCAAACCTGAGGACTCTCGAGATCATGTGGAAGCTCTTCAGTGACATCGTGGCCGAAAAATATTTCTGCCTGTTGCTGTGTCCCAGAGACTGGCTGTGGCCTCATTGCTGGATCGGTATACTCCAGCAAGAAAAAGAATTCCAAAATAAGCATCCAGGAATTCTTCTTCAAAGTCAATCCATGTGTCTCCGTAGACTTTTTGTCCTTCTAGGTTTGTCATGTCAAGTATTATTTTTTTCAGCGATGATGGCATGAACTGTTCAAAACTTGTTTTGATGTCACTTATCCTTGTTATGGCAAACCTTGTGACCCCAGGAGTCATTCTGATGATATTTTCAGCAGCTGCCCTGCCAGTTGTCCTGCGAGTCTCGTCAGGTGGTACTAACCTCCAGGAGATGCTGCCATTCTTGGACTGTAGTACTTCAGCTGGTGGGGAAACTGCTTCAGAGGTGATCTCCTCCTCAGACTCTGTGTCTGTGTCTTCTGACTGACACTCCACAATGTCTTCCTCCTCTGAGTCCACCTCATCAGTGTCGCTGTGCCACTCTGGAACTTGTCCTTCAGCTAGGATATGATCCAGAGCTTGGAGTGCTGTGAATCTGGCCATTTTTACCTCTGCAAATTAGATGCTTTCTCTCCAGTCACAATCACCAAACTGAACTGGTCTGGGTCTGTTTTGTCTGGGCTGTCTCTGTTTTTTTACTCGGGGGAGGTGTGAAGAGATAAGCCCCTGACTACAGCTCGGGGGATGGGAGAGGCCTGCTGCCTGACAGAGTTGTGTGGGGGTGTGGGGCCAGAGTGAGCTGAGAGTGTGTTTATACTGTAACTTAAGTTTGGCCAGTATTTATTGTTTTATGATCTCTTATTGTACCCTGGGTCGTGGCCGACCCGGTAAGACCACAGGCAGTGAATTTCTGAATAGAGAAATAATTTACCTTTTTTTTTTTTGTTTAAATGGAAGTTTCAGAAAAATGGAAAAAGCCTTGATGCAGTAAACAAAATGTATGTGGTACTTTTATGCATTTAAAACTTGAAAACGCTAGGGTAATAGTAGGGTTAAAAGAATAGAGAATCTTCCTCTTCATAGGGGAATGCCTCGGGAGTGGGACCCCCAAACGGAGCAGAGGATGTCTGAGGGAGAAGACAGACAAGGCAGCAAGACAAAAGGATAGCTGCTGTACAGGCTTTTAAATGTTTGCAGATCACACAGCACGGCAGCAGCAGCAAGCCAGAAGCTGATTGAGGAAAGAGGAGTTAAAACAAAAACTGTATTTGTTTCCCATTGTATCACCATTTAAGAGGGGTTTTCGGAGGAGTGACCGCATCACGCGAGTGGCAGATATGAAGTGGTTGGTGTGTAGCGCAGGCCGAGGGGAATTTGGGTTGGTAGCAATGGATTAAGCCAGCTAGTTTGCTTAATTTCTCATGTTCTAAAAAGTTTAATTCTTTGAATCTGTCAGAGTACAACATGTCCTTAAGTCCTGGAATACACTTGATTGCTCTCTTTTGCACAGCTTTAAGTGCTGCTGTCTTTCTGGCAACACGGTGACCAGAAGTGCTCTCAATACTCAGCCTTAATGAGGTCCCGCTACTACTATTATCTGATTTATAGTTAACAGTTTTTATTATACCACTTAACACTTTATCTGCTTTTTTAACAGCTAATGCACATTGTTCGCTGGTGGCGTAGCAGTGAGCTATCTGATTGGAGGCCTGTTCAACCTTTTCATTCCTAATAAATGTTACATGAAGACCCCTGATCATTCTTAGAACAATTACAATATTTTTTCATAAATCCTAAATAGAAAAAACAACTTGGCAAAAACATTTCTAAGCTTATTATTCAATAAGCGTATGTAACTCTACGCACTATTAGGAAAAACATGCTTCACAACTGGCATATTTTTTTGGCCTTTGTGAAGACATTTTATTTAGGGTCTGAATGAGGTTCATTCATTCCTTTATGCACATAAATCACATGCTGATATCAGGATTAGCTTACTTATAACACAAGACTACATCATTGTAAAATCACAAGCTACAAAGAACATTAAATCAGTTTTGACAAGATAACGCCATTCAGTCCATCAAACTTGTCCATCCTAAATCCCTAACATTAAATTGAGATTTGGAGGTCCCTAAATATCTTGTCCCTACTGCACAACCAGATAATTTATGTCACGTGCCTGTGCTTCTTTGTCAGAAGAAAAACTTTATAACATTTGTGCAAATTTTCCTTTAACATGCTACCACCCATGTACCTGTCTTCTTTTGTACAAGTTATTTTAAATTAACAGAGATCCACTGTCCAGAGATCCATGATTTTAAACACATCAAATATGTCACATCTTATTCTCTGTTTGCATAAACTCCTTCGATATCTTTTCATAGCTCATATATCTCAGCCTAGTTGCTCTCCTTTGAACTGTCTCTAGTGTTGCTGTGTCTTTTTTGTAATATGGGGACCAGATCTGCACACTGTACCCCACATGAGGCCTCACTAGTGCATCAAATATCTTAAGCATAACTGCCCATGACTTGTACACCACACATCATGATATACAATTTAACATCCTATCAGCCTTCTGGATTGTCTCTGAGATCAACCTGGATGTACAGTACATAGTGATGAGTGTACTGTGACTCATAAGGGGTACTTTCAAGCTTCAGACCTCCCACTGTGTATTCAAATGTAACATTTCTACTTCTTACATGTAATATTTTACATTTACTATACTTCCATTAAATTTTACCTAACCCATCTCTCCTGAAGCCAGGATGCTGTCCCCTTCCTTCTGGAACACGCAGATTCTGCATTATGCACCCTTCCACATAGTTTGGTATTATTTGCAAACTTAACCAACTTGTTGCTTATATTCTTATCTACATCATTTATGTATATAGAAAAGAGATGTGTATGCTGAATCAATATATGACATCTTCAGTTTAATGAACAACCAAGAAAATAGAAATGATTCAATGTGATCTTTTGATTGTGGCAGAATCACTTTCCTAGATAAGCGTGCACTTCAAAGCACTGTAACAGCCTGAATATTGTCACATAATCATCTACTCCTCCATTCTGATTTTTTTTATAAGACAGGTAAAACATTGGAGCTGTTTTACTCTTCTGCAAGTGTCTTACTTTGTTCCTTTTACAGTGGCTGTTGTGGGGGTGTCACATAGAAGCATTGGTTTCACCCTTGCTCTCTGCTTGCATGTGCTGTTTACTCCTTGCCTGTCCATCTGCCCCTGTTGCCTGGCAACATTAATCATAGAAAGGTAAATTGATGGGAGAGACAGTGGAAGCAGAAGTTGAGCACAGGCTTGGATCTGTATTCTTGCATTATTCCCTGTGAAAGCCCTTTATTTACCTATGTAACTTAGAATTCTGGTTTTAGTGTTTAGCAGTGTTTGACCATGAGCCTTTTCTTTTGGAATTTGACCTTTTTTAAGATTTTTGAGTGCCTTTGCCTATATTCTCACTGGCTTCTTGTGCTTGTCCTCCTGTATTTTTATTATTTACTTGCGTGGATTGAGACCTTAAGTAAAAATAGCCACAGTACCATATTTATTTCTATTAATGTAACCTGATTTTGTTTTGTTATTCCTACAGATCTGCACTACCACTTTGGCTGCCCCTGCAGGCCATGTGTGATGTGATGTCATTCTGCTTCTGCCCTTGTAGCTTGACTTCTTCACCATGGAGTCTGAGGTTGGATAAGGTTGCAGAATTTAATAATATATTCTGGAAAGAGAATCTGATCCATGCAGAATGCTTTGATAGGCTGTCATGTGGTGCATCTTCAAGGTTTCTGCAATTTTGGCTTGTGCATATTACTGTTTTCCCAGGATAAGTAATAGCAGACCACAAATGCAACAACACCAACAGAGAATGTGACATTATTAGAAAAACACCAAAGTAGAAACCAAAGGACAGAAGACAATGTAACCAGTGACCTGTATGAAGCCAAAACTCTCTACAAAGACTGGAAACAGCTAATACACATGAGGATAGATAGATAGATAGATAGATAGATAGATAGATAGATAGATAGATAGATAGATAGATAGATAGATAGATAGAGTGGAACCTCGGTTCACAACCATAATTCGTTCCAAAACTCTGGTCGTAAACCGATTTGGTCGTGAACCGAAGTAATTTCCGCCATAGGACTGTATGTAAATATAATTAATCTATTCCAGACTGTACGAACTGTATGTAGATATGTATTTTTTAAAGATTTTTAAGCGCAAATATAGTTAATTATACCATAGAATGCACAGCATAATAGTAAACTAAATGTAAAAACATTGAATTGAACAACAGAGAAACCTAACACTGCAAGAGTTTACGCTATTGCGCTACAAACCGCTTGCTAAAAACACTTTTTTTAATGAGTTTTAAGCACCGCTTGCTAAAAACACTTTTTTTAATGAGTTTTAAGCACAGGGAAAAAAATGAACAATTGAAAAATCCGTAATTTAATAAACCACCAAGAAACGTAACATTGCAACAATGCAAGCTACGAACCGATCGCTGTAAGCAGAAGTGAAGTGGAGGTTAAAATCCAATAGAAAAAAGTCTTCATTAAATACAACGAGATTAAAACAATGCTTGGATCTGTCTCTTTAAAAACAAGCCCGGTGCATTCTTTAACTGCCTTCTTGGCCTTATGCGTCCAGCCGTCTCTCTCTCTCTTGCTTGCTTGCGCAATGTGTGTCTCGCTCGCGCATGTGTGCGTGTCTGTGTGTGTCTCTCTCTCGTGCGCACGTGTCTGTGTGTCTCACTATCGTGTGTCTCTGGGTGTGTGTGTGTGTGTGTGTATGTGTCTCTCTCTCTCTTTCTTTCGCTCACTGCATAGGGAATGCACAAGGAGAGACTGAACACGTGCGGAAATAATTGCCGCACACAAACTGAAAGGGAAATTGGCTTGTTCATATACTGAGTGTGTGGTCGTGAACAGATGCAAAAGTTTGGCAAACTTTTTGGTCGTAAACCGATTTGTATGTGTTCCGAGACATTTGTGAACCGAGGTTCCACTGTAGATAGATAGATAAATAGATACTGTAGATAGATAGATAGATAGATAGATAGATAGATAGATAGATAGATAGATAGATAGATAGATAGATAGATAGATAGATAGATAGATAGATAGATAGATAGATAGATAGATCCTTATTTGTCCCATGTGTTAATCTGGCTATTTTGCAGAAGCTCTTTAAATACAGTGCATCCGTAAAGTATTCACAGCACATCACCCTATAATGACAATGTGAAAAAATTTTACTTGAGGTTTTTGTAAATTTATTAAAAATAAAAAAACGGAGAAATCACATGTACATAAGTATTCACAGCCTTTTTTGGTCAATACTTTGTCGATGCACCTTTGGCAGCAATTACAGCCTCAAGTCTTTTTGAATATGATGCCACAAGCTTGGCACACCCATCCTTGGCCAGTTTCTCCCATTCATCTTTGCAGCACCTCTCAAGCTCCATCAGGTTGGATGGGAAGCGTCGCTGCACAGCCATTTTAAAATCTCTCCAGAGATGTTCAATCGGATTCAAGTCTGGGCTCTGGCTGGGCCACTTAAGGACATTCACAGAGTTGTCCTGAAGCAACTCTTTTGATATCTTAGCTGTGTGCTTAGGGTCGTTGTCCTGCTGAAAGATGAACCGTCGCCCCAGTCTGAGGTCAAGAGCGCTCTGGAGCTGGTTTTCATTCAGGATGTCTCTGTACATTGCTGCAGTCATTTTTCCCTTTATCCTGACTAGTCTCCCAGTTCCTGCCGCTGAAAAACATCCCACAGCATGATGCTGCCACCACCATGCTTCACTGTAGGGATGGTATTGGCCTGGTGATGAGCGGTGCCTGATTTCCTCCAAACGTGATGCCTGGCATTCACACCAAAGAGTTCAATCTTTGTCTCATCAGACCAGAGAATTTTGCTTCTCATGGTCTGAGAGTCCTTCAGGTGCCTTTTGGCAAACTCCAGGCGGGCTGCCATATGCCTTTTACTAAGGAGTGGCTTCCGTCTGGCCACTCTATCATACAGGCCTGATTGGTAGATTGCTGCAGAGATGGTTGTCCTTCTGGAATGTTCTCCTCTCTCAAACAGAGGACCTCTGGAGCTCTGACAGAGTGACCGTCCGGTTCTTGGTCACCTCCCTGACTAAGTCCCTTCTCCCTTGATCGCCCAGTTTAGATGGCCGGCCAGCTCTAGGAAGAGTCCTGGTGGTTTCGAACTTCTTCCACTTACTGATGATGGAGGCCACTATGCTCATTGGGACCTTCAAAGCAGCAGAAATATTTCTGTAACCTTCCCCAGATTTGTGCCTCGAGACAATCCTGTCTCGGAGGTCTACAGACAATTCCTTTGACTTCATGCTTGGTTTGTGCTCTGACATGAACTGTCAACTGTGGGACCTCATATAGACAGGTGTGTGCCTTTCCAAATCATGTCCAATCAACTGAATTTACTACAGGTGGACTCCAATTAAGCTGCAGAAACATCTCAAGGATGATCAGGGGAAACAGGATGCACCTGAGCTCAATTTTGAGCTTTATGTCAAAGGCTGTGAATACTTATGTACATGTGCTTTCTCAATTTTTTTATTTTTAATAAATTTGCAAAAATCTCAAGTAAACTTTTTCCACATTGTCATTATGGGGCGTTGTGTGTATAATTCTTAGGAAAAAAATGAATTTAATCCATTTTGGAATAAGGCAAAATATAACATATAATAAGGCATATAATAAGGCAATGATAAGGTAAAATATAACATAACAAAATGTGGAAAAAGTGATGCGCTGTGAATACTTTCCAGATGCACTGTAAATAAATACATTAATAGATAGATAAGTAAACAAATTAATATACCACACACTTTGGTCTGAACACAAACTGAAAAAAATCAAGAAAATTCAAAAGAAAGGAAAGTCTTGCCTTGGTAGTCCCAGTCCTAGTGAGGCATTATGCAGACATGTTGCTGTTGGTATAAAGGAACCTCAGCAGTGTTTTGTGACACACTTCTGCTGAATGATTAATTGGATGATAGTCTTTGGTATTAGTGTGTCAGAGAGAGGATGTGAAGCATTGTTCATAATGGCATTCAGTTTTGTTTTAATTCTTTCCTTTGCTATGACCTCCACGGGGTCCAGATTGGGCCTTTCTTACCAGCCCAGCACAAAACAGCTAAGAAAATCACTCTGGCCATCATACAGCTATAAAAGATGTCAAGTATGTCACTTTCCACATTAAAGGAATGCAGTCTCTTAAGGAAGAAGAGCATGTGCTTCCCTTTCTTAGATATTTCCTCTGTGTTTCAAGACCAGTCTAACCAGTCATTAATGTGGACCTACAAATACTTTTAGTGGTGGACCACCTCTACATCCACTTCCTGAATATAGAGTGGTTCAGGTCTAATTACGCAGATCCAGATTGTCTGGATGACTTTGATTTATGTGGGGACAATTCCAGTTCGGCACGAAGACGATTCTTCACATCATCAGTTCACACACTTCTCAATGGTCCAGGATTTTTTGGTTGATTTTCTATGTTATAAACTTAATAAGTTATACCATAACGAAAATTGCATAGTTAGATCTGGACCACCCAATAATGTCTGGACATAGAGACTCTTTGGTGCAGTGAAAGTCAATGACCAGTTCCTTGGTTTTGCTGATGTTAAGTTGCAGACAATTCTCTTTGCACAAAGAAATAAAAGTTCTCCACCTGACTCCTATACTTTGTCTCACCCCCTTTATCAATACACTCCATAAGTGCAGAATCATCTGAGAATTTTTGCAAGTGACATGACAGAAACACAGTCCTTGAGACTCACAAACTGCCCAACAGACAGTCCATTATGATATGTTGTACTTCAGGGTGTTGTGTATTTATTTATATTTTTGTGATTGTTTTGTTGTCTTTATTTATTTTGAATCAAAATTGTCCTTGTAAAATAAAATGATGGCACCTGCAGTAAAAAATGAGAACCAAAATGGCGGAGAAAAATGTAAACGAAATGGTAAAAGCTATTAACATTGTCAAATAATTACATTTACAAAAATACATTTTGTATGATCTAAAATCCCAAATCATATCAGCTACTAGTCGTTCAAAGCAAATGTCAAAAAATGCAGAACAGTTCTTAGTCATTGTGAAATAACATAATTTTCTCAAACTGGCTTATTCAAATTTTCACAAGAGGACAGAGCCAATGGAAACAGCACCCAGGCACAAAGCTGGAAATAGCACTGGGTAGGGACCCAGTCTACCACAGAGTCCATTCATTCACAAGAACCATTAAACCCTGGGGAAACCCATACAGATTCAAGAAGAACATGAAAACTCCACTCAGATAACAACCAAGTGCTAGACTTGGACATGGGGTGCTGGGGTCACCATACTTAAATGTTGAAATTAAAGAGACAGGAGCAATTTTTAAACATATTCTTAAATGTTTTTATTTGGTTTACTCTACAGCCAGGTAATGCATAACAGTAGAATGTAATGCTTGAAAAAATAAGCTGCTCTTCAGATTTTTACACATTTCCTGCAATGCATTCACTACATGTTAAGCTTCATGCTCTACGATTTCAGAAAATTGAAATTCACTTAATGTACCTTTTTGCTCCTATAGGGGCAATAGCACTGATTCTTTCTTTTATATGTCAGATTTAAATTCCTTAAATAAAATATAATGTGCCCTGTTGGCAGATGGGCACTGTAAACTGTGTTCTCAGGATTTTCAGGTAAGGAAGACAAATGTTTTGAGGAAATGAAGTTCTACTCACTAATCAGGGTGTCAGAGAGCGAGTAAGGCAAATATAGATTTCTCTATGTTCAGTATACATGACAATAATGATCAAAACCATCACCACTTTTCTCAGTAGAGTATTGTAAAAATCCAACATTAATAGACAAGACAAGTTAATACAAATCCTATACACGAAGGCATGGCTTCAAAGCTCAAAATAATACAAATCATTTTGTTATTTTTTACTAGGCGTCTTGTAGTCTTGTGTGCTGCATTGTTATGATATTTGTAGTTTTTAATTAAGTACTGGACTCAATTCTTAACTAGCGTCCAAGTTTATGGATTTTCAAACAATTCATTACTCTGCATTTTACGCTTGTTTAGGTGCTGCGGTTCTTGACCTTTTGCCTGATTATTCCAGCAATTCCTAATTAACATTTTGATGATTGCTTGTATATTATAAGTACCAAGCTGGATGATCTGGTATTCCATTCAGGATGAATATGGGACCCTTACCTGAACGGGAGGATTAGATAAAGAAGCAGTAGGGGAAGGTTCCTAATTTTGTATATTTTTATCCCCCATCAGCATCCCAGGACCTTGGTAACCATGTAGAGCCCTGCAAGTCATGATGGGAGTTTTAGTGTTGAGATTCAGCCCTGCTGGGTGCCTCTAGGAGGTACTGCAGGAATTCATGATCCCTACTTTATGGGACTTCCACTTCACCTACCCGCACTACTCCTGGGTACGACATAAAAGGACATAAAAGGAAGCCATCCAGACTCATCCAGCTGATTCAGAGTTGGGAAGAAGGAAGGCAACAACTGCTGGAGGGAGGTGTATGGAAAGAAAAGAGAAGGAAGGAAGAAGCATTTGTGCAGAATTGTGTCTGTGCAACATGTCAAGAAACATTGTTTTGAGCCTATGACTGTCTTTTGTGCTGGTTGTATCCAGGCTTTGGGGCTTGGTGGCACCTCCTATCTGTCACAACATTTAAAGGACACATATTTAGACCATTTTTGTCTCAATTCTGCCTTTTCAAAAAGTGCGCATCTCAACATCGCTATGGATATTTTGTGAAGTTAAAAAAGCTAAAAATATGATGGGCTCCACAGATACAAGTTATTGACGCTATGGCATCATTCCAGCGAACAGCAGAATTTAGAAATATGCAGTATCATCTAGATGCCTTATAATCAGGTACACCACAGGATGGTAGTAGCATTCAAGATCGTCCGATTCTCCTTCCCATTCATTTCTGTAAGAACCATAGAAAATGTTAAAGATTTTAAAAACTAGTGCAGACTAGTCTTTGGTCAACAGCAGCAACAATATCAAACAGGTCATTTAAAAATAAACATTTATTATTTCATTATTGGATGACAGACCATTGGAATGGCCTTCTGCCACTTATAATGCTAATCATCCTGCTGGTTTCTTTTTATAATATCCAGAGGTTAAGGACATTGTCATAAACAGATTGCTGGTCCTTTTTTGTTGGTAGCAGTTTTCATGCATGAACATCTTAGGATCTTCACGCTCTTCCCAGGTATGTGATACCACCTTGGGTCAAGAACTGACACTACCGCTAACCTCCACATGTGCCGAGGTTAGTGAGGGCAATTGACTCCAATCTTTATGGTCTCTGGGCTATAAAAGGGTGACTGCCCTGAAAGAGGCATCACTTCTGCAAGAGTCGACCAGAGCTAAGGAGTTCTGTGAATTTGTTGAACCAGACTAAAGAGTCTGATGAGCGGTGGCAACTCTCTTTACGTGGCGACTATTTTGTTTCTCTTTTTACACCATTATGTGTTTGCTTTTCTGGAGACTGAAAGTAAACAGGGACAGCCGGGTTGGCACCCCAAAACTTCTTCTGTTGCATTACTTCGGACTACCACACAGTGCAAGACCACTGCTACCTCGTAGTGGTTAGAAATTGCCGTGTGCGACATCAAAGATGTGTCAGTTAAGGTTCTGGATTCTTAAACAAATCTATATGGGACATTTTACAAGTGTTTAGATAATTTGGTTTTTGACCTATTGTCTGATTATTTCAACAATCCTTGGTTAACATTTTTCTGTTGGTATTTCGATTTAATTTTGGTTTCTAGCTTTGACCTCTGCATGTTTATAGACGGTGTATTTTGGCTTCATTTCCTAGTTCTGACCATTTTAATCTCAGTCGTCCTTTAATAATTTTTTGTAAGGCAGAACTTACCTGATATTTTCATATGCGACATGAACCTAGTCAAAGTAGCTTGCAATTTCTTAGTTTTTATTTAATTTGTTTAATTATCCATAGGGAATGATGTATTTTTAAATTTGACATGTCACAAGGATTTAAATAATAAAGTTAAATACACCAGATGTGTTCTTTCTTTGTAATTTCCGACATTGTAGCCATAGCAACTTTAAACTATACACTTGCTTTTTAAATCACACTTGTGCTCAAAAGTACTAGAATTTTGATACTAAAATTGAATGAAGAAGGCAGAGAATGCAGCATAGACGAAAGAGAGGCAATTTGAATGAGTAGATTGCAGATCCTTAGACAGATTTAGCCAGTCACACATATAATTCTTGCATAGAATTCACAGTAAAACATGACATATGGACAAAACTAGAAGTGTGCAATTGTGCACAAGAAACTTCAAATACATAAAACTATATACTGTATAAGCAAAGTTCTACACATTTCCCTTTAAAAATCCCAATCAATGCAATTTTAACGCACATGCACATGCCTAAAGCCCAACCCCGACTCCTCCCAGAATTACACCTATTTGAATATACAAATTAATATAAATAGCCTTTTCCATTCAGTGTTTTGTTAAAAGACAATGGCAAAAGCATGTGGAAAAAGGAAGCATTTCATCAAATAAGAAATGGAGGTACTGCTCAGTGAAGCAGAGGCAAAGAAAAATGTACTGTTTGGTGGATTAAGCAGTGATATGAGCAGCAAAAGGGAATTGATGGAGTGGCAGAGAGTGGCGGAGGCTCCTAAAAGCTCAAGTTCAGAAAGTCACACAGTGACCAAAATAAAAAAGAAGTGTAAATCACATTTAAATTATTTGCATTTTTAATAAGACAAACAAGCAGGCAGCAGTATTACTTTTTATTCTGTCTCAGACAGTATTACAAAAGGTGACCTCTGTGAGCACATCTTCGGACACTGGCTGCACACACACCTCTGACTCAGAATCTGCTGAGCAACTGTCTGGCTGTGTGTGCTGACAGATGTTGCTCTGAAGTCACAAAATGCAATAGTGGATGCTGTAAGAGATGTTGCCAATGAACTAAGGAATATAAGGGCTTACTATGTGATAGTATGTGATAGATAGGGTGGTGGAAATTAAAGCGACGGTGATTCAGCTCAACACGGAAAGCGCAGAAGCACCTATAAAACGGCAAAGATGACTTCAACATTTAATGTAAGTTCTATCTGCTCTCTGCCCATCGAGGGCACGTTTATATGTTGTGTGTCCTGCAGTATGTACAGCTCAGGTTTTCCGGCCGACAGTGCAGATAGCTTCACCTGCCAAAAATGTTTAGTTAATTTAGAGTTGGTCGGGAAAATACGCGAATTGGAGGACCGCGTTAGGAATCTGATAGCGATTAGGCAAACCGAAAATTGGATCGACTCGGTTTGTTTAGACAATTCGGCTACATCTGATTCGCTTCAGTCTCTCCAGGTCCCACTGTAGTCAGTGCGAGGCCGAAATCAGCAGCACCAATTCAGCCACAGGGCGAGTGGGTAACAGTAAGACGGGGGTCTAAGAATCCAAAATTTAGTCCCCCAGCACCCAGGTCACCAATTCGGACCCAGAACAGGTTCTCAGCTCTCCGCAGCACGCCTGTGGAAACTGAGAATAATAAAGTGCTCATAATTGGCGATTCCATAGTGCGGAATGTTAGAATTCCAAACTATGTTAAACCAGCAGTTAATGTTAAGTGCCTTGCAGGGGCCAAGATTTCTGGCATAAAGGCCGCATTGGACCGTGTTGCCGACGATGAAGTATCTACCTTATTGCTGCATGTCGGCACTAATGATATTTATTTACAGCAATCTGAGGTATTAAAGCGAACTTCATCTCTCTATGCACCAAAGCTAAAACAAAATGTCGGAATTTAATTGTATCTGGTCCCTTACCAAGATTGTATAGAGGGGATGTGATTTATAGCAGATTGCATTCCTTTCACTGCTGGCTAGAAACCTGGTGTGCAAATAAAAGCATAGCATTTGTGAACAATTGGGATGATTTTTGGGAAAGGCCTGGATTTTTCAGAAGAGATGGTCTTCATCCTAACTGGAGGGATCTTATGTATTATCCCAAAATATGGCAGCAAAACTGCCTGGTTGACTGATTAGAGCACCATCCAGGCCGCAGTCATGTGATCTTAAATCACAGGCTGTTGTTTATCCCACCTGTTATTTTCCTGAAGCTGTTACCCATAATCCCTGTTGTGGGGCATCCAGTAAATTTAGTCTTGAAACAAACCATAAATTAATTGATAACCAAAAATAAGGTGTATAATTAGACCAAGGGATAAAACCAGACACTCCACCAGGGGCATCTGTAATAGAAATTTAATTCAAATTAAAACAAAAAATATATCAGCAGTTCAGAAAGAACCATGCAGTTTTAAATGCTGTTTATTGAACATTCGCTCTCTTGGCACTAAAGCTGTTTTAGTAAATGATATATATTAAGTACAAAATCTGATCTGTGTCTTCTTACTGAAACCTGGCTTAGTAAATGTGACACTGTTCCCTAGCTGAGGCGTCACCAGATGGATACTCGTTCCTTCATAAGTCTAGAGATTCTGGTCGAGGAGGAGGCCTTGGAATAATTCATTGTAACAAAATGCAAATCACTCCTAAAAATTTAGGCAACTTTACATCCTTTGAGGCATTCATTTTAAATATTAAAACAGATTCCAACACAATTATAGTGCTAGTCTACAGACCACCAGGGCCATATTCATTGTTCATGACTGAATTTAGCAACCTTCTGTCTGATTTGGCTATAAATTATGATCACGTAGTTCTGATGGGGATATTAATGTACACATTGATGTGGAAACTGACACTTTTAGCAAATGTTTTACTTATTTGTTAAATTCAGTAGGATTTTGTCAGATTGTCAAAGGTCCAACTCATAATCATAACCATACATTAGATTTAATTATAACTTACAAAGTTGAAATTCAAAATTTAAATATTACTCCATTAAATGTAGTTATTTCCGATCACTTCTTAATTACGTTTGATTTAGTTCTGCCCATGCCAGTGCACTCGCAGATTAAAACAAAGACAGTGCGACATCTAGATTGTAATTCTGCTTCAAAATTTATAGATACCTTGAGTAAGTCGAGTGTAATTGTGGAAAACCATTTAGATCAGTTAACATCAAATGTAAACGTGGAAAACAATTTAGATCAGCTAATATCACATTATAATGTGACCTTGAGAGATGCTCTGGACACAGTGGCTCCCCTAAAACAAAAGTGATCAAAGCACATAGAAACTCTCCCTGGTTTAATGAAAACACTCGAGCTCTTAAATTAGAGTGTCGAAAACTGGAGCGCAGATGGAGAACAACAAAGCTACATGTCTTTCAAATTGCATGGACAGAGAGTGTTAATAAATATAAAAAGGCCCTCTTTAAAGCTCGCTCAGAATACTATTCTACATTAATAGATAGCAATAATAAAAATCCTAGGGTACTTTTTAGAGCAGTGGCTAAATTAACAAATGGGAATTCAGATCAACAGTGCAAAATACCAACAGATATTAGCAGTACAGACTTTATGAACTTCTTCAATGAGAAAATTAAAAATATAAGATCCCAGATCTCAGCATCACAGTACAAACCAAATACTAGCTTAGCAGACCCTGCTCACATTGCATTCAGCACTTTAATAATTTTAATCCTGTAACTGAGCAGGAAGTCTTAACTTTAATTACTAAAATGAAGCCCACTACTTGTTCCCTAGATCCAGTGCCAACAAAACTAGTAAAAGTGCAATGGATGTTCTTGCAGCACCATTCTAAACATTATCAATAGTTCATTATTGCATGGCACAGTACCTGATGCACTAAAAGTGTCAGTCATTAAACCTTTACTTAAAAAGTCAGACCTAGACCCACACATACTAAATAACTATAGGCCTATTTCAAATTTACCATTTCTCTCTAAAATACTAGAAAAGTAGTCGCCAGTCAGCTTCAGTCACACCTTACGCATTACAATTTATTTGAGAAATTCCAGTCTGGCTTTCGCACTGGTCATAGTACAGAAACGGCACTAACACGGGTTGTAAATGACATTCTGATATCCTCTGATGAAGGAAATTCCACTGTAATTATGTTGTTGGACTTAAGTGCAGCATTTGACACCATTGACCATTCTATTTTACTGCACAGGCTAGAAAACGATGTTGGGCTTACAGGCCCGTGCTCGCTTGGTTCAGTTCTTATTTATCAAATCGATTCCAGTATGTACAGAAATGTGCTGACAGTACTCCATCATTATACACAGAAGTTCAATATGGTGTCCGCAGGGCTCAGTACTGGGACCTTTACTGTTTTCACTTTACATGCTTCCACTGGGATCTCTCATTAGGAAACATAATGTTAATTTTCACTCGTATGCAGATGACACCCAGTTATACCTTTCATTTAAATCAAATGAAGTTTCTCCGATGTTGTCTTTAATTAGTTGTGTTAGTGAATTAAAGGAATGGATGAATGAGAACTACTTGTCTTTAAATACAGATAAAACAGAGATGTTAATTGTTGGAGGGAATGACGCTGATCACAGCAATATTTTGTCGTCATTTAACTCAGTTGGAATCCCAATTAATTTTACTGAATCAGCCCGCAATCTAGGAGTTATCTTTGACTCTAGCATGTCATTTAAAGCATATTACAAAGTCGTCCAAAACATGTTTTTCCATCTTAAAAATATTAGGAAATTAAGGCGCTTTCTAAATAAACAGGATTGTGAGAAATTAATTCATGCATTTATCTCTAGTAGGATTGACTACTGCAATGCGGTGTTCACTGGCTGTTCAAACTGTTCTCTATACAGCCTCCAGTTAATCCAAAATGCGCTGCAAGAATTATTACAAGAACAAGAAAATATGAACACATAACCCCAGTTCTTAAATCTTTACACTGGCTCCCAGTTAAATTTAGGGCAGATTTCAAAATCCTCCTTTTAACATATAAAGCATTAAATGGCCAAGGTCCGCTTACTTGTCTGAACTTATCATGACTTACAAACCTGAGCGCACATTAAGATCTCAAGATGCCGGTCTGCTTAGGATTCCAAGGATTAATAAAATAACAGTGGGAGGTCGAGCTTTTAGTTACAGGGCCCCTAAACTGTGGAATGGTCTTCCTGCTT